>NC_056750.1:95445775-95530775 GCF_019279795.1 Protopterus annectens
AGGGCCCCCATACACTTACAATTATCAATAATGTGCAATTAAGCTGGAAAGAAACTGAAAAAAATATTCACTGATGCATTAATTCTTACTTTTGAACTTCTGTCACAGAAGGCCTTATGTCCAGACTGACTTCTTGAGCTTTAACCCTTCCCCCTCTAAGCCAGATAGAGGACATCACACCCGATGTTGGCAAACCTGCGGAATAAGACATCTGCAACCCCCCCCCCCATCTTTCTTACCACTATACAAATAACAGTGTTGTTGATGTGAGTACCTAGTGTCATGTCTGCTGGCTCAGCATGGATTCCATATAAAGGAAGTTGTCTGAATGGAGAGATGATAAAATCACCAAACAAAGGAGAATAGTATTGTTGGACTAAATTCATCCTCCAGTTCTGATGAGTACCTTCAAAAGGTGGACTCTTTCTACAAACCTCACAAAGGCTGCACGGACATATAGACTATATTTTACATAGCATACATCATGGACTGAAGTAGGTGAAAAACTAAACTGATAGGTGAGTGCACAAATCCCAGGATAAAAAAAGTGACCAATCCTGGTAGACACTGGTGGCAGGACGGGAAATAATGACACTGTGGAACACGTAAGACATGGAAACATTCCTACAATGGGGTTAAGCCAGGCTCAGGGGAAGGATGCTCCACAATGAAGAAAGTAGTCCACAAAAACTGACAAGCCAAAATAAGCCGTAAAGATGATAGAGTGGAATATTGAGGATAAAAAAATTATGCATTACTACTATTATGCAAGAAGCTCAAAATTTCCAGACAGAAGATATACAAAAATATTGAGAGAGAAATTAGAGGAAAGAAAAATACTTGCACAAGAAAAACTGTCAAAAGCAAATTGTTGTTCATTAATACAACAGGTTCATGAAAAACATTACATAGACCAAGAAACCTTGGATTGTATGGAAAAAAGTGACTGCAGTGCGAAAAATGAAGAAAATCCAGAGATTTTTGAAAGTTATGAAGAAATATGGACATGGGAACGAAAGAGATCTGATATGATGCAATCTTTATGGAGAAAAGAAAGCCAAATTTATACAAAAAAGCAGCTCCAAATGTATTCAAAGAGAAATACAGGCAAAGGTAGCCAGATATGGATAATTTCACAATACAAAAAATAAGATCACAAAGTGGTAACATATAACAGAAGAGTAGTAAAGCAGAAGTTAAAAAAGAAATAGAAGCTGCAGGTTTTAGTGTAGAAAGTAACAGGTTATGTCACAGCATGATGTGCTGATGTAATGGTATCCATCCCTTTACATTTGAAAATAATGTTGTGATCTCTGTATATTTTGATGACTAACAATGTGCACTTGTGTATATTGCTGATATGATCTTTCTTTGCGTACTGTTCTATTATGCACAAACTACTGCTCAATAGAAAGTCTTTACTCTACATAATGTATTATCATTGTCTGTTGTATTATTTAAGTGGAGCTTTTCTCCCCAGGCCTCAGCTGTAAATGGACCCCATCCAGTTGGACTAACCCGGTTAACAAATGTAAAATAAATAAAAATAAATAAATGGCAACCAAGAAAGCAGTTTTCCATGACAAGAAAGTACAGTTTTGTACCTACTATAAACGTAGATGTTAGAGTGTTCACTCTGCTGCATTCATCACACTTGGGTTATCCTGCCATTAGGTGGTCCCGCAGTCGGCCCGAATTCCAAAGTCTTGGTCCGGCGTCGGTTGCTGTCGTTTTTTTCCCTGATGTCAGTGCACCAGGGGTATGTAAGAGGCATCCGACGCCATTTTCTTCAGTTTTTCTTGCCCCAGATGTCAGGTGCCCCCAATAGGTAGGCAAAATACATACAGATATATATATATATATATATATATATATATATATATGTATATGTATGTATATATGCATATAGCTACATAAAAATAAAACAAAACCCTTAGGCACAAGCAAATACACCACAGAGGTAGTACAGGATAGAGTGGTTGAGATAAGTTCAGCTAATTCAGAGGGGATGGAGGGAGGGTAACCTGGACTGCAGCAGGGTGAGCACTCGAACATCTACATTTATGGTAGGTACAAAACTGTACTATGTTCATCGTGTTACCCTGCTGCAGTCATCACACTTGGGTTGAATCCCAAAGCTAAGGATGTGAGGTGGAGTCAGACAGGGTTAGAAGAAGCTAGTAAGCCCTGCAAAACTGCAGTGGCAAAACCAGCTCTAGTCTTAGAGTACAGAGGTAAGTGATGGTGTTTGGTGAAGGTGTACACTGAACTCCAAGTAGCAGCTTCCAGACTATCCTTGGTTGGCACTCCCCTGAGAAAGGCTGCTGATGTAGTTGTAGCCCTGGTTGAGTGGGACCTAATGTTAGCAGGTAATGGTTTCCCATGATGTATGTAGCAAAAATGTATGCAATGCCCTATCCATTTTGAACTGGTCTGCTTTGAGATAGCTTTTCCTTGTGATCCTGTAGCATAGGCTACAAAAAGCTGGTCAGATTTTCTGAAAGCCTTAGTTTTATCCAAATAGTAACGTAATTGCCTGTGAATGTCCAAAGAGTGCAGGAGTCTTTCTCCTTTGTTCTGGGGATTTGGGAAGAAGGTGGGCAAGTGAATGGTTTTGTTTAGGGCCACACTGGATACCACCTTTGGCATAAAGGAAGGATTAGTTCGTAGAGAGACTCTGTCTTGATGAAAAATGATGAAAGGTTCCACTGCCATTAGTGCCTGTAGCTCTGAGACTCTTCCAGCTGAGGTTATTGCTAGTAGTAGGGCAGTTATCCATGAAAGAAATTGTCAGCTGAAAAAGCTGGTTCCAAGGGTGGCAATGTAAGCTTTTCCAGAACAAAGTTGAGATCCCAAGTAGGTCTTGGAGCTCTCCTTGGCGGTCTTAAGTTCTTAGCCCCTCTGAGGAACTGTCTTAGGAGTGGATATGAGAATAAAGGAGGATCCGTGCTGAAATTGCTGAGGCGTGGATCTTAATAGATGAAAAGGAAAGTCCTTTGTGTGACATCTCAGTTAAATATTGCAGAATCTGAGGGATGTTTGGATCAATGGGGGTTTAGGCCTTTAGCCTGGTTCCAGGCGCAAAATCTTTTCCATTTGTCTGAATAGGTTTTCCTGGTGCTGGGCCTCCTGGCCTCCAGAATGACATCCATAACAGCTTTGGATAAAGGTGTTGGCTGGTTGTTTAGGTAATTTGCCATGCAGCCAGGTTTAAAGTCTTGAGCTGGCTGTGTAGAATCTGATGGTCTGGCTGGGTGAGCAGGGGAGGAATTTGTGGCAAAATCCATGGTGGGCCGTGGGCCATGTTCCTTAAAACTGGGTACCAATGCTGGCGTGTCCAGTCTGGTGCAACGAGTATCATTTGTGGCCTCTCTAATCTGACTTTCAGCAGTACCTTTGCTAGAAGAGGTAGTGGAAGGAAGGCATACAATGTTAATGTTTTCCAACTGAATAAGGGGGCGTCCACTTTCCAAGCCAGTGGATGGAAGGTCCTTGTGCAAAACATTTGAAGTTGGTGGTTGTGGGGGCTTGCCAACAGATCTATGTCTGGGCGTCCCCATTTTTGAGCTATCATTGCAAATACTTGTGGATCTAGTTTCCATTCATGTGGATCCATGATGTTTCTGCTTAGGCCATCTGCCAATGTGTTTTTCTTTCCTGGCAGGAATTGTGCTTGTAATTGAACCTGGTAAGACAGTGTAGTGTTCCACAAGGTCATTGCTTGCCTGCATAGAGGGTATGAATGTGTGCCCCCTTGCTTGTTTATGTACCACATGACTGTGGCATTGTCCGTCTTTACTAGTTGTCCTGGGTGTAGAAGGTCCTTGAAAGTTGTTAGGGCATTCTGTACTGCTAGCATTTCTTTTTGATTGATATGCAGAAGCCTCTGATCTGTAGTCCATTTTCCCTGAATGCACTGCCCTGCCATGTGTGCTCCCCAGGCATAGTCCGATGCGTCTCTTGTCATAGTTTGCCTGGCTGTGGGTAAGGTGAAAGGCTGACCCTTGTTTAGGTGACATGCCTGTGCCCACCATAGAAACTCCTGTTGAAGGCAGGGAATGAGTGGTATCATTGTTTCCAAGCTGTGGCTGTGCTGAGTCCATACACTTTTCAGGCACCATTGTAATTTCCTCATATGCAGTTTTGCAAATGGTATTAGTAGTATACAAGATGCCATGAATCCCACGGCCTGCAGAATTTTTCTTGCAGGGAGTTTGGACTTTGTTGCCATTATTTTGAAATATTCAAACAGCTGTAGTTGCTTGTCTGGCGTGAGATAAGCCATCTGGGCCTATGTATTCAAGCTGGCACCCAGGAATATTATGCTTTGTGAGGGCACTAGTTTTGATTTCTTTTCGTTTACTGTGTTCCCTAGGCAACTTAGAAGGTGTTTGACAAATGCCAGATGATTTAAAAGAATGTCTTTGCTTTCTGCTTGAACAAGGCAGTCGTCCAGGTATGGGTATATTTGAATTCCTCTTTGTCTGCAGTATGCAATTACTGGTGCCCAGCATTTTGTTAAGACCCTGGGCGCAGCAGATAAGCCAAAAGGCAGTGCAGAGAATTGATAATGCATTGAACTTGCAATGAAGCGGAGGTATCTTCTGCAATTTTGTCTGATAGGGACATGCAGATATGCCTCCTTCAGTTCCAAAGTGACTAGCCAAGCATTCTTGTCCAGCATGGGAAGAAGCTGCTGTAGTGTTAGCATCTTGAATTTTGGTACTTGCAGATAGGTGTTCAGAATTTAAAGATCCAGAATGGGTCTCCATGCTTTGTCCTTTCTTGGGACTAGAAAGAGTCTTGAGTAAAATCCTTGTCCTTGCTCCTGTGTAGGTACCTGTTGAATGGCTCTCATGTTAATGTTGTTTTTGTGCCTCTGCCCATTGATTTGGTGGCAGGTTTGGCATTCCTTTGATCCTTGGTAAGGTATGAAAGTGGAATCTGTATCCTTGAGACAATGTTTAGAACCCATTTGTCTTTTGCGATGATGTGCCAGTTGTCTGCAAAAAATGCTAGTTTTCCTCCCAAGGGAGATACCAGGAGAGATTTGCTTGGTAGTTTGAAGATAGAGTCATTGGGTTGGTCTTCTGCTAGCTTGGGGCCTGTCTTCTCCTCCTTTCTGGATAGCAAAACCCCATTGGCGAGTTTTGTAAGGGCCCTGTGACTGAACTCTGCCCCTTGGGTGTCTGTATTTGCCCCACTGTGATCTGTCTGAAGCTGGAAAGGACCAGTTTTTTGTTGGCCAATTTCTGCTGAAACGAGGGGGTTGTACCTGCAAAAAATCCTTGACCATTTGCATAGACTTTGCCTTATCCTACATTTTCTTTAAAACCTCTTCTGCTTTGACAACAAATACATCCTGCTGTAAAGGTACATCCAATAATTTTGCTTTAACATGGTCAGGGAGGGTTTGTTCTTTTAACCAAGCATATCTACGTATGACACAGCCAGTAACAGCTGCTCTACAAAAAGCTTCCAATGAATCAAATCCGCATTGCAAAGTTTGTTTGCCCACCTGTTCACAGCTGCATGCAACAGATCTTGCATTTCCTTGAATTCAGGCAGTTCTGAATGTGTGCTTATTTTTTGTTTTAACTGAGACATTAGGAATTGTTGATATTTCAACATGTGAAACTGGCAATTTAATGCTCTCATAGCCAGAGTAGCTGAGGTGTATATTTTCTTTCCCCATCTATCTACGGCTCTGGAATCCCTTTCAGAGGGCACAGGATTTTTAGCCATAGAAGCCTTTGCTCCCTTAGGACCCTGGGAAATTGTTTCTGGGTCAGCGACAGGGCTTTTATAAAGGAATTTGTGAGAGTCAGGTACTCTGTAATATCTGTCTGGTTTGGCTGGAGCAGGAGGAAGAGAATCTGGATTTAAACTAGACACCAAGTAAACATCACCCAGGACAGGCGAGATAGCAAGAGGTCTGTACTGGGGTAGTAAAAGGAACACTCGGACCCTTTTCTTAGAATCTGAGTAATCCTGGTCTCTTCCAGTGGAAATGTTCCCTCATGGTATGTAAAGTTTCCCCAAAAGAGTAGTCTTCAGGGGGAGATGCTGAGGGAATAGAGTCTTCAGCATCAGAATCT
Source organism: Protopterus annectens (assembly GCF_019279795.1). Taxonomy (NCBI): domain Eukaryota; kingdom Metazoa; phylum Chordata; order Ceratodontiformes; family Protopteridae; genus Protopterus; species Protopterus annectens. The sequence continues at coordinate 95,451,874 of NC_056750.1, forward strand.
TCATAAGGTGGAAAAGTGTAATCCTGTTCCCTCAGAAGAATCTGAGGAGAGAAACCTGGTCAGAGGATGCATAATCCTCCTCTTGTCTTGGTCTTTTATCAGGAGGGGGATGGGAACCCCTGATAAGGGTAATCAAATCTTCAGCCATCTTAAGCATCTGTTTCTTAGGCATGGGGCCTTGAGCTGTAGACTGATGTACAGTTTTCTTTGGTTTTAAAGGAGTTTTAAGTTTAGCATAAGATTTAATGGTGAGTGTAGTCAGTCTGAAGACACCTTCTGTAACCGAAGGTGTTTCCGTTGCACCGGTGTCTAGTTCTGCTCCGGTGTCGGTAGATGGCTGCGTCGGCCTAGTATACTCCGCATGGGAATCCGCAGCTGTCTGTGGCTCCAGCTCTGTGGTCATCAGGGGCTGCATAGGCACCTCACTGAAAACCGGAGAACCGGTGACAGGCCCAGCTGAGGCCTCAGTGTCTGGCTTATTCCTAAGCTGCCTGTCCTTATCCTTGCATTTTTATGAATGGCGGTCGGTTGCTCCGACGGCATGATATAATTAAATTTCCTACCGAAGTAATGCAGTGCAAAGTTAAAATGGCGTTTGATAGTTCATTTATTAATCCAACCACAGAAAACTTGAGCAGTCCAAACACTGGAACTTACGCTGTTCTTTTAGAAACACTGACAAGTTTATTGCACCAAAACAGTACACTAATACACTGAAAGAAGTTAACCTAGGTTTCGTCCTACATTCACTGACTTCATCAGAACAAATAAGTCCAAACTCCCACTCCCTTTAAAAATACCTATGAATTAAACAATAATTCAATTACATCATTGGTATCCATAACAACATTAAAAAGACATGCTCCTTAATGTTTTCAACTAGAAACATGATTTAACTATAAAACTCATATACTTATTGTAACAATTGCATTTCACACAAATTTCATATCTAAAACGGACCGTATATTTAGTTGGTCAACAAAAGGAATTTTGAAATTTTAAAATAATAATTATATTAATGTATAAAACCATGCTTAACATTCAAAATAATGTTTAAAATATTGAAAATAATAAATAAACCTTTTACAATAAACCTTTTAAAACTTAATCAAAGTTACTTGTACTACAAGGGACCAGGTCTATACATGAACTTTATCCTAAAATATGTTTTAACTTTAACAAAGGGGAGATACTAATACTATCATTAATGCCCGGATAGGTGGCGTCTAATCTTATTTGCCACTTCATTTCACTAATGTCCAAATGGACATCCAGTACACATCCTTGAGCATCCTTAATAATTTGTTGTATCACACTAAATTTAAATTCATGTTTGGGATGCTGTCTAATATGTCTATACAGGGCATTAGTATTTTTCATGTGTCTTATGTCTAAAACATGCTCACCTATCCTTTCTCTTAATGTTCGACAAGTTTTACCTATGTAAAATGCTGGACATTGGTCACATCTAGCAATATATACAACATTCCTACTAAAACAATCAAAATGTCCCTTAATATAGATAACTTCATGTGCTACTACTATTTTATTTCCTGTAGTGGAGATATGCTTACAAATACTACATCTTCCACACCTAAAATTTCCAACTGCCCTACAAGACTCTACTCTATGAAGATAATTCCTTTCTAAAAGATTTCTGAAAGATCTATCTTTCCTATATATATTTATGGGTGGAGTTCTGATTTTGCTGGAAACATTCACATCTAACTTCAAAAGTTCCCAGTTCCTTCGTATAACCTTAACCAGAAATTCTGTATCTACAGTGTAAGTAGTAATAAAATACAAACAATCTTTCCCTTCTCTCTCTCTACTTTTCTTTTTGCCAGTTCCCACATTAACTGCCTGTAAATCAATATCCCTGATTTCTTGTGTATTAACCTTTAATATAGGTTGATAAAATCCTTTGTCCCTTGTTACCATAATCTCCTCTTTTATAGTACTAACTAAAACAGCCGGATATCCTCCTCTTATAAACATTTCCATAATAAATTATAATTCATCCTTAAATCTCTGAAAATCATTGGTCATTCTGGCAGCCCTAACCATTTGGCCCTTAACAATAGCCTTTTTTCTGATGGCTAGGGTGCCAGCTTTGATAATTCAAATAAGAGTTGGAGAAAGTGGCCTTCCTATAGTTATTAGATGTAAGACTCTTTTTATCTTGATCTACTACTAACTGAACGTCCAAGTTACATATTTCTGTAGAACTATATGTATATGTAAATTTAAAAAATTCTACAGTGCTGTTAATGTACTTCAAAAATAATTAAAAATATTTACTATCTCCATTCCAAACAATAAAAATATCGTCCAGAAATCTTGTATAATGCTGAATATACTGTTGGCACCCTAGCCATCAGAAAAAGGCTATTGTTAAGGGCCAAATGGTTAGGGCTGCCAGAATGACCAATGATTTTCAGAGATTTAAGGATGAATTACAATTTATTATGGAAATGTTTATAAGAAGAGGATATCCGGCTGTTTTAGTTAGTACTATAAAAGAGGAGATTATAGTAAAAAGGGACAAAGGATTTTATCAACCTATATTAAAGGTTAATACACAAGAAATCAGGGATATTGATTTACAGGCAGTTAATGTGGGAACTGGCAAAAAGAAAAGTAAAGAAAGAGAAGGGAAAGATTGTTTGTATTTTATTACTACTTACACTGTAGATACAGAATTTCTGGTTAAGGTTATACGAAGGAACTGGGAACTGAAGTTAGATGTGAATGTTTCCAGCAAAATCAGAACTCCACCCATAAATATATATAGGAAAGATAGATCTTTCAGAAATCTTTTAGAAAGGAATTATCTTCATAGAGAAGAGTCTTGTAGGGCAGTTGGAAATTTTAGGTGTGGAAGATGTAGTATTTGTAAGCATATCTCCACTACAGGAAATAAAATAGTAGTAGCACATGAAGTTATCTATATTAAGGGACATTTTGATTGTTTTAGTAGGAATGTTGTATATATTGCTAGATGTGACCAATGTCCAGCATTTTATATAGGTAAAACTTGTCGAACATTAAGAGAAAGGATAGGTGAGCATGTTTTAGACACAAGACATATGAAAAATACTAATGCCTTGTATAGACATATTAGACAGCATCCCAAACATGAATTTAAATTAAGTGTGATACAACAAATTAAGGATGCTCAAGGGTGTGTATTGGATGTCCATTTGGACATTAGTGAAATGAAGTGGCAAATAAGATTAGACGCCACCACCTATCCAGGCATTAATGATAGTATTAGTATCTCCCCTTTGTTAAAGTTAAAACATATTTTAGGATAAAGTTCATGTATAGACCTGGTCCCTTGTAGTATAAGTAACTTTGATTAAATTTTAAAAGGTTTATTGTAAAAGGTTTATTTATTATTTTCAATATTTTTAAACATTATTTTGAATGTTAAGCATGGTTTTATACATTAATATACTTATTATTTAAAATTTCAAAATTCCTTTTGTTGACCAACTAAATATACGGTCCGATTTAGATATGAAATTTGTGCGAAATGTAATTGTTATAATAAGTATACGAGTTTTATAGTTAAAAACATGGTTCTGGTTGAAAACATTGTTAAGGAGCATGTCTTTTTAATGTTATGGATACCAATGATGTAATTGAATTATTGTTTAATTCATAGGTATTTTTAAAGTGAGTGGGAGTTTGGACTTATTTGTTCTGATGAAGTCCGTGAATGTAGGACAAAACCTAGGTTAACTTCTTTCAGTGTATTAGTGTACTGTTTTGGTGCAATAAACTTGTCAGTGTTTCTAAAAGAACAGCGCACGTTCCAGTGTTTGGACTGCTCAAGTTTTCCGTGGTTGGATTTGTGGTTACCAAGTTTGCTTTGAGTTCATTTATTAAACCTAGCGCAAAACCGACACCCTGTGACATCGTGGTATGGGCCTAGACAAGGAATACAATAGGAATGGAAGTCCTTATGAGGTATTTGCTTCCCACAAGAAATGCAATTGTTAACTTTTTCCGACATCGGACCGAGGGAAGAAAATGTTTCCCAACGGGGTACTTAGCTTTATTGAAGACTTCGGACTGAAATTCAAATCGAAAATCTCAGGTGTCGGCCGACCGGCACTTGCGAACTGCTTCTGCTTCGGGCACCGCATGGCAAGAAAGACTGAAGAAAATGGCATCAGATTCCTCATATACCCCTGGCACACTGACGTCAGAGAAGAAGCAACAGCAACCGATGCCGGACCAAAACTTTAGAATTCAGGCCGACTGCAGGACCGCCTGACGGCAGGATAACCCAATTGTGATGACTGCAGCAGGTAACACAATGAACATAGGTAGATCCAATGAAGCTGCAGGTTTGAAAGGGACGAGACCAGAGCTTACAGAACTAGCCTAATGTCCCAAGGAGGTGTTCTTCCTTAATCGGTGGCCTAAGTAAAACAGTACCTTTTAAAGATGCTTTGCAAAGCTTAGAAGGCCAGAGAAGCCGTAGTATCATTTACATGAAACTTGGATATAGCTGCCAGATGAAACTTGACTGTAGAAGAATTGGCACATTGATGAAAAATGCTTGTCAAAAATTTTAAAACCGCCAGAATTGGAGCAGTAAAGGGACCTAGATCACGCTGAGAGGCCCAAATAGAAAAATGCTTCCCCTTGCTGGAATAAACCTTCCTGGCAGAAGTTTGAGCTGCAACCAATTTCTTTTCAACCAGTGAAGATAATTTGTGAGTCCTGACTAACATGGGAACTGGAGCAGTCAAGTGGTGAGCTTCAGACTAACCAGGTCTGGGTGAGGTATCCCTGAGATAAGAGAGATGAGATCCTGAGCCTGATCCAATGAATAGGGTGGACACACTACATGAGACCACAGAGAAGGAAATCAGACTTGACAAGGCCAGAATGGGGCAATGAGGATGACAGAGCTCCCCAGCCTGCTAGCTTTCTGAAGGAATTTCAGGATTACAGGGAGCGGAGGAAAAGCATACAAGAGACTGGAGGACCAAACATGAACCAGAGCATCTCTGGGGGCTTCCCCATGTGGGGGGCTCAAAGCGAAAAACACACTGCACTTCACATTGGAAGCAGAGGCAAAGAGATCGCAGCAAGGCTGACCCCACTTGAGAAAAACCTGTTTCGCTACCAAAGGATTCAGAGACCACTCAACTTGTCAGGATAGTCCTGCTGAGCCTGTCAGCTAGAATGTTGGAATGTGCCCTGCCACCAGAAAACGGCCGGCAGAGATCACCCACTGCCACACTCTCATGGCTTTGTAACACAGGGGATAAGACATGACTCTCCCAGTTTGTTGATGTACTAACTGACATTGTCTGGATAGCAATCGTCCCAAGTGGAAGACTGGCATGGACAGCTTGCAGTGCTAGGAGCACCACCCTCATCTCCAAGATGTTAACATGCAGAGTCTTGTGGGAAGACCACGTGCCTTGGACTGTCCTTCCCAAGCAATGACCCCCACCAGAGTAGGAAGGCATCAGTGGTCACTGTGGTCAAAGGGGCAGACAGAATAAAGGTGTGACCACAAAGATCATCCGGGGAACAAATCCACCACATAAGAGAATCCCTGCATGCCAGGGATACGCAAATAGCATGAGACAATGGAAGATTTAGCAGGGACCACTGAACCGGAAGGGTCCACTGAAGTACCCTCATGTGCAACCGAGCCATGGCCATGATGGTACTTGAGGATGCCAAGGACCCCAACTCTTGTAAGACCAATTATGCCGTCAGCAATTGAGGTTGAAGGCTACATATGACCAAGTTTCAGGGACTGGATTTTGCCCGAGGTTAGGAAAACCTTCGTTTAAATTGTGTCCAACCTCGCTCCAATACAATCTTGAACTTGAACCAGAAACAGTAGGTATTAGAGTTAATGATTATGCCTAGCTGGTGGGCTATTTGAAGAAGGGGGTCCCTTGTTTGGCAGAGTCTATGCATGGAAGGGGTAGAAAGGCACCAGTCGTCCAGTAAGGGAAGACCTGGAAGCCCTGCACTTGCAGGTTAACAGCTACCACGGTCATCACTCAGGTGAACACCCTGGGGGCTGTAATGAGACCAAAGGGGAGCACTCTGAACTGATAATGACAGGCTCCCAGCTGGAAGCGGAGGAACCTCAGAGAGCTCCTGTACATCTTGATGTGGTAGTAGACATCCTGATCATCAACTGAGGACATCCAGTCTTTCTCCTGCAGGAAGGCCAGGATATATTGAACAGTGACCATCCAGAATTTTGTCTTGACAACTGACAGTTTTAAGATGAAAAGACCCAGAATGGGTCTCAAGTCCCCTGTCTTCGTGGCACTAAAGAACCTGGAACAGATGCTTAATCTGGACTGATCTAGGGGGACAGGCTGGATGACTTACTTTTCTAGCAGCTTTGCAACTGCCAGTGCTGCCTCCTCCCTTTGCGCTGGTGGAACGTCCGAGAGGTGTTTGGGCAGGAGCAGTGGTTTAATGATGGGGATTGAATAGCCTCTAGATATGATCTGCAACACCAGACGTTAGTCTGTGATTGACTCTCAGAATGTCTTCAGAGCAGAGCAACCCTTCAGAGCTGTTGCGCGGGTCTGTCAGAGAAAATCCCATTATTCCTCGGGCCCCCTCTGCCTCTCAGGGAAGGCAAGTCTTGAACATACTGAGAGTACCCTGAGATTTCCAAAACCACATCATCTTTGCCCCACGCCGATTCCTAGAAAAAGTGCATTAAGGGGTCGAAAAGCGGGTTTAGACTGCAGACAGTCTTCCAGTCTTTCTTGCTCTAGCCTAGAGAGAGTGTCGCATACCAGCTTTCCACAGAGGGTGGAACCGTCGTATGGGGCATTAGTGAATGACACCTTAAAGGGCTCCAAGGCGGCACAAAGCCGGAGCCAGGCATAATGCCTGATGGCAACACCTGTCTCGGCAGCTCTAGCAGTACCCTCAACAGCATGAGAGAGAGGAGATGCATAGAGGTGTTGGCAATTGACATGACTGTGGCCATCTGAGAGGAGAAAGCCTTCTTGTCTTCTGACAACATGGACCCTGGGGTAGACACAGTGATCTCTGACTAGGTCTTGCTGAAGCCTAATTACGAGCACCATGTAGTTCAGCGAATGCATTGAGAACATTGTTGAAGCATACACCCGCTTTTCAAAATGGTCCATCATCCTGGTCTCTCGGTCTGGCATATGGACCACGGAGCTCCTCTGCGCGAGCTCCTTTTTTGGAGGCCGCTGCCACCACAATAGCATTAGGGGGAATCCCTTGGTCCAGTAAGTCCTGTCTGAAAGTGCACTCAGTACCTTATCAGGACGTTTGGGGATCAGCTCCATTATGTCAGGCTCCTTCCACACCCAAGATGTAATCAGATACACCAGTGGATCTGTGGGAGGGGACACCCAGGATGTAGAGGGTCCTGCACCAAACACCTCCAGGAACTCAGACTCATCTGCAGACCAGAGACCAATCCCCCTTGCTAAGGATCTCTAGGATGTCTCCTAAGGAGACATCTTCAGGGGTGACTGGGGAGAACTCTTCCCCTCTTCCAAATCAGTGTCCTCCGTGATGGACTCCAGTGAGGAGTTTAAGTGCCTCATTTTGCATGCGTTTTCGAGGAACATCCTCGGGGGGGGGGGGGTCTTTGAGGAGGACTCAAACATCAATCGGTTCCCGTGGGGGAACCCCCTGGGGCAGAGAAGCAGCAGCCTGTCCCTGAGGGGCCAGGATAGCAGAATCCGGACAAGATACAGAGGGAGCCAAGACAGACTCAAAAGCAGAAAGAGTCCATGGTTTTGATGGAACAGAGAGGACCCTCTCCACCACATCAACAGCAGAGGGAGAACTTACCCCCTGGAGAAACCGTGATCGGGTCCAACTTACTCTGATACACAGAGAGAGAGAGAGACGGAACAAACCGCCAGGCACTGAGACTCTGAATGGGACGCTAGGCTCCAAAAGGATCGGAGCCAACACCACAATGTTGGATCCTACACCAAGATCACAGGTCCAAGAGCTGGTCGGCTCCGATCTAGTCGGAGCAGCCTCGCTCAGGGCAATGGCCGTCATCAAGTTACAGGGTAACAGCACCGACCCCTCAATGCTGAGGCGCCTCACACCCAAGCACTCAGAAATCAGGAGTCAGATGGGAGAAGGAGTGATCAGGACAAAGGCAGACTGCATACCATGAGCCCCTGAGGGGAGAGGGGCAGAAAGACTACCATCTGAATCTGTGTGCAGATAAACCTCCACATCAACTTGTCCACCTCTGCGTCAAAGACACTGGTGGACATGGAAGAAGAAGCTACAGAAACCAGTCTCAAGAGATGGTGGGGTGAAGCTGAAGGTGGCGAGCGGACCAGACACACCTCCGGCTCCTAAGAAACACAAGGGGAATGGAGCTAAGGAGAACCTGCTCCAGCAGCAGAGTGAGATTTAGCCAGGGGCTCTGACAAGGCACAGCAGTCAGGAGAACGCTTCCTTAGTCGCTCTTAGTCCTTGTGTTTTCGCTTCTCTCCATCCCTGGTCCTCTTAGCTGGAGGTTGAGTCCCAGAGACCAAGGCGGAGGAAGCAGTATAGGTGGCAGAAGCCACTGGGGCCTCAGTTGGAGGAGGAGGGAGGAGACCCTTAAGGATGACTTTATTCCTCCTGTCGATCAATGCGTGGGACTGAACCCCACGCAAAGAGAGCAGGAGGATCCAAGGTGAGCTATCCCTAAACAAAATGCACAGAGTGTGGCCATCGGCCGTGAAAAGCTTATGGTCACAATCCGTGCACTTCCTAAACCAAGGTTTGGGAGTGTCTGCCATAAGGGAAGAGCACGTAACCCAAACACACGCACTAGGCCTAGAAAGGGAAAAGTGGTCTTTTTTTTTTTTTTTTTATATAAAGTACCCGACTTCTGAGCACTAGGTTAGAAAGGAAGCAATAGCTAAGTGTGAAGATAGTAAGTTAGTAAAAAGTACAGTTGTGTACACTTACCATAAATGTAGATGTTAAGAGTGTATTCACTGTCGCAGTCATTACATTTGGGTAATCCTGCTGGCAGATTGCAGTCTTGGGTCCTGCGTCGGCTGCTGTCACCCCTTTCCTGACGTCAGGTCGTCAGGGGTATAAAAGCAGCAGCCAACGCCATTTTCTTCAGTTTTTCTTGCCCCAGATGTCAGGTGCCCCCAAAGAGGGTAGCCAAACTTTATGTATACATACAGAAATACATTAATATAAATTTTACCTTCATCTATAAGCAAATACACCACATAGGTAGTATAAATCAGAGAAGTAAAGATAAGATCCAAAAGAAAAAAGGGGGAAGGCGGGTGGGTAACCTGGACTGCAACAGTGAATACACTCTAACATCTACATTTATGGTAAGTGTACACAACTGTACTATGTTCTTCGTGTTTCACTGTTGCAGTCATTACATTTGGGTAGAGTCCCAAAGCTATGGTTGGGATGCTGGAACTAGACAGCAGTAGGAGCAGCTATGAGGCCCTGCAGAACTGCAGTGGCAAAGCCTGCCCTGGATTTAGAGTAGAGTGGCAGATAATGCTTTGTAAAGGTGTGCACAGAACTCCAAGTAGCTGGCTCTAAAATGTCTGTGGTAGGTACTCCCCTGAGAAAGGCTGCTGAGGTGGCTGCAGCTCTGGTGGAATGAGGCCTAATGCCCTTAGGCACTGGCTTGCCATGGTGCAAGTAGCAGAAACTAATGCAGTGGCCTCACCAAGAATGATGCCACACTATAAAAACAAAATGATCAATTTTAACAATTGGCTAAAGTATTGGTGTCATTCAAAGTGGATCCAGTGTCTGTCAGTCTGGGAGGACATGCTCGACAAGCCACGTTGCTTCACTAGGGATGGCTTGCACCCGTTACCCTGGGTTTTCGAATACTGGCAAAGGCTCTTGCCTCCCCCATAGTGCCTTTTTTAGGCAAGGCTCAAAAGACAAACCCACCTCCATAGACAACACAAAGAAAAAAAAACTAAGGGTAATGCTGCTCAACGCCAGAAGTCTAAACCTCAAGATGCACGCACTCGAGACTCTCCTCAGTATGGAGAATACTGATAACTGTGCAGTAACAGAAACCTAGTTCAAGGCTCCCAAGAGCACCCCAGCACTAACAGGTTATACTTCATACCATGCTTTTCGGCCCCAAAACTCAGACTGAACCACAAAAGGAGGGGGAGTATCCATATTTATCAGATACCCACACCACACCTCCAGGTTAGTGGCACTGCACGAAGCATCGGAGACCATCCATGTGCAACTAATAGTGGGCAAAACTGTCTTTCAGTTTGTAGCCTGCTACAAACCACCCTCCCAAACAGAGGAACCCCACTCAGCTTTCCTGATAACACTGGAGAATATGAAGGTCTCTCCAAACACCATTATATTGGGTGACTTCAACTATCCAAATACTGATTGGGAAAACTACTCAAGCCCAAACACCCTCGCCCAACAGTTCCTAGAATTTATACACTCAAATGCTATGGAACAACTGGTCACCACTCCCACAAGAGGGGAAAACATATCAGATCTGGTCATCACCAACATGGGGTCTCTATGTTCCACACCAGAGGTATACCCCTCATTGGCAAGATCAGACCATAAACTAATCTCACTGGACATCCATATTCCATCCCCACCCCCAGCCAAGGAAACCACGGTGAAGAACTTCTCAAAAGCAAACATCACACTTCTCAAAACCGAGGTGGAATCCTTCAAAGCCCCCCGGGGCCAGTGGAAAATATGGCCCAAAACGTAGAATCCTTTACAAAAGCATTCTATGGACACCTACAGGAATGCATGGAGCATGCTATCCCAAATAAAACCAAGACTCACTCCTCTAAAGGCAGGAGACCTGTCTGGTGGACCCCGGCCATAAATAAGCTATACAACAGAAGGAAAAAGCTACTACATGATAGAGCAAAATCCCAAAAAGGGAAAGCGTCTCTGATCAGTACTAGGAAGAAACTACGATCCCTTAATAAAATCATCTAAGGCCAGCTTCAAAAGAAAAATTGCACAAGACACTAAAGATAATCACAAGGCCTTCTTTAGTTATGTCAGGAACCTGGGAGGCAACTCCCAGATATGCTCCGAGTTGGTGCAAAATGACAAAAAATACACTGAACCCACAGACATTGCCAACATCCTGGCAGAAAGGTTCAGTGCAAACTTCTCCCCCCCCCTTCCCCCCAAAACAGCAAATGTCTATCCCAACAGATTGCAGCCTTCCTGAGTTCACAGATGCACAGGTGAGAGCTGCCCTAACCAAAACAAAAAACACAGCATCAATGGGACCAGACGGTGTTCTGGGCTGCATCTTACACGAGCTCCAAGAAGAACTAAACCCTCATATAAAGTCACTGTTCAGTCTCTGCCTTACTACAGGATATGTACCCAAGGAATGGCATACTGCAACAGTAGTCCCACTCCACAAAGGTGGTGCCACAACGGACCCCGGAAACTATCACCCTATAAGCCTGACTAGCCTGGTCTGCAAAGCTATGGACCGTATCATCATGGAATTCAAAGACATTGGGAACCTCCAAACACTGGATCCTCCCCAATTTGGTTTTGTCAAGGGCAGATCTTGCCTCTTGAACCTGGTCGACTTCTTTGAAACAGTAACCAAGTCCATAAATGAAGGGAAGGTACACAGCCTACCCGGACCTCGCAAAAGCCTTCAACACAATAACCCACTCGGGCATCATAAATAAGCTCACCAGCTTAAATATCAACCCCTATGTCACAAGATGGGTTGCAAACTGGCTCAGGGATAGAACCCACATGGTCAGAATTGCAGGTGCCAAGTCAGACTCTAAACCAGTTACAAGTGGCGTCCCACAAGGCTCAGTTATGGGACCTCTCGTTCGGTATATATTTCTCTGAGGTACAAGTTAACACGGGAGGACTACGGCTGACCAAGTTCGCAGATGACTGCAAACTGGGTGCCATAATCGACTCGCCGACTGACACAAGCATCCTCCTAAAGGGTCTCAGAGACGGATAACTGGTGCCAGAGCCATGGCCTAAAGCTAAATGCCAAAAAGTGCATGGTCATCCCCTTTGGGAAAAACAAAGTGCCCACAAATTACCACATAGGTGGTAATCCATTAAGTACGGAAGTAGTAATTAGGGACTTGGGGACCCAAGTAGACAGCAATCTCTCCTTTGACAAACACGTTGCCAAAGTGGTTAGAAAGACCTTCTATATAGCCCACCTTATCACAAAGGGGTTCACATCTAGATCAAGAGAGGTCATTGTGCCCCCTCTACTCATCACTTATCAGGCCCATAATTGAATACAATGCCCCATATGGGATGTACCTTACCAGACCCCTACAGCTCCTGGAAAGACCCCAAAAGTACCACACCAAGAGGATCAAGGGACTCAAACAGATGCCCTATGCAGTTCGGCTAAAGAAACTCCAGCTCTACTCAGTTGCGTACCACCTACTCAGGGGCGATCTGTGTCTGACGTATAAAGCCATGTCCAACCCAGAATTAATAGACATACTCCACCTCAGGAAATCCAGATCTCTTAGAGCTACACACTCCAGGGACTTGAACCTCAGCACAGAAATAAATAGGACATGCTGGAGGAGCAGATTCATATCCCAGAGGCTCCCCTCACTCTGGAACAAAATCCCAATCCATGATAGGCAGAGCCCCTCACTGACCCTCTTCAAGAGAAATCTTGAGGAGTGGATGGGAGATCTTAAGTTTACCCCTGGGATCTCTTCTGTGTCCCTGCTTGACAGAGGTACAGTAAACTTACCTTAAAAGGGCTAACTTATGTGACCTACTATACAGAGGCACAGTCAACTAATCTAAAAGGGTGGAGAAAGCCAAACACACTCTGGCTAGGCTTATAAATGCCCTAGGGCAGATAGCCTAGTATCAACCTATGAACCACTTAGAAATAGTCTGCTTTGAGATGGGCTTTCCTTGTGATCCTGCAGCATATGCCACTAGTAATTGCTCTGTTTTCCTGAAAGCTTTGGTTCTGTCCAAGTAGAATCTAAGCTGTCTGTGTACGTCCAAAGAATGCAGAATTCTTTCCCCCTTGTTCTGTGGATTTGGGTAAAAGGTTGGCAGATGGATGACTAGGCTAAGAGCCACACTGGACACTACTTTAGGCATAAATGTTGGGTTTGTCCTCAGGGAGACTTTGCCCGGATGAAAAATGATTAAAGGTTCCACAGCCATGAGTGCCTGTAGCTCTGAAACTCGTCTTGCAGAAGTAATTGCTTAGAGCAGAGTGGTTTTCCAAAATACAAACTTCATATCAGCTATAGCAGCTGGCTCAAAAGGAGGCAGGGTGAGCTTTCCCGAGACATAGTTGAGGTCCTATGCAGGTATTGGTAGTCTTCTTGGGGGCCTTAAATTTTTGGCTCCTCTGAGGTACTGCTTTAATAAAGGGTGACAAAAAAGTGGTGGCTCTGTATTGTAATGAGCCGAAATGGCAGAAGAATGAATTTTAATAGATGAAAAAGATAAGCCATTGTCCAGCATCTCAGTTAAGTATTGCAAATTCTGAAGAATATCTGGTACCGCTGTACCAGTTCCTTGTGCGTGGTTCCAGGCACAGAATCTCTTCCATTTTCCAGCATAACACTTTCTAGTACTAGGCCTTCTGGCTTCCAGAATGACATCCATCACAGCTTTACTGAGAGGTGTTTTTTGTATGTCTACATTATCCGCCATGCTGCCAAGTTTAATGTCCTGTGTTAGCTGTGCATGAATGATTTTGCTGGGACAGTAGTAGAGGTATTTGAGGTAAGGTCCAAGCCGGGTATAGAGATAAGTTCCATAGTATTGGATACCAGTACTGGCATGGCCAGTCTGGGGCAATCAGTATCATCTTTGGCTTCTCCTGTCTGACCTTTAGGAGCACCTTGGGGAGGAGAGGCAGTGGAGGAAAGGCATATACTGATAGGTTTTTCCAGCTGAAAGATAGGGCATCTACTTTCTATGCTTGTCTGTGATATGTCCTTGTGCAGAATCTTTTTATTTGGTAACTGAGAGGGGAGGCAAATAGATCTATGTCCGGGCATCCCCATTTCCTTGTTATCATGCTGAAGACTTGTGGATCTAGCTTCCACTCCTGGGGATCCATGAGGTTTCTGCTTAGATAGTCTGCCAGAGTATTTTCCTTTCCTGGCAGGAATTGTGCCTGCAGCTGTACTTGGTAAGTCAAAGCTGTGTCCCACAAGGTCATGGCTAGTCTGCAAAGGGGGTAAGAATGTGTGACTCCCTGCTTGTTTATATACCACATGACCGTGGAGTTGTCTGTCTTTATCAGTAGTTGTCCCAGATGAAGTAGGTCCTTGAAGGCTGTCAGGGCATTTTGAACAGCTAACATCTCTTTTTGATTGATATGTAGATGCATTTGGTTTGAGGACCATGTACACTGAATGCCTCTTCTTGCCATGTGGGCTCCCCAGACATAATCTGATGCATCCGTCATTAGTGTCTGCCTGGCTGGAGGTAATGTGAATAGCTGTCCCTTGTTCTGGTGACAAGCCTTTGCCCACCATTGAAACGACTGTTGCAGGCAAGGAATGAGAGTAATGACAGTTTCCAGGCTGTGGCAATGTTGAGTCCAAACACTTTTTAGGTACCATTGAAGTTTCCTCATATGCAGTCTTGCATATGGAATTAGTAGGATGCAGGATGCCATGAAGCCCAAAGCCTGCAGAATCTTTCTTACAGATAACTGGGCATTTGTTGCCAGCATTTTGAAATAGGTAGTCAGTTGCCTTTGTCTGGCGTGAGATAAGCCATCAGGGCAGTTGTTTTCAAGCTTGCACCCAGGAATGTTATATCTTGTGAGGGTACTAGTTTTGATTTTTTGTTGATGGTGTACCCTAGGGCATGATAGAAGTCTTTTCACAAACGCCAGATGAAGAAGAATGTCCTTGTTCTCTGCTTGAATGAAACAGTCGTCAAAGTAAGGATATATTGTATTCCCCTCTGTCTGCAGAATACAATTACTGGTGCCATGCACTTTCTAAAGACCCTGGGCGCAGTAGATAAGCCAAAGGGCAGAGCAGAGAATTGGTAATGCATTGATCCAGCCTTGAATCTTAGGTACTGTCTGCATGATTGTCTGATTGGAACATGCAGGTATGCCTCTTTTAGGTCTAAAGTCAAAAGCCAAGCATTCTTGCCCAACATGGGCAGAAGCTGCTTCAAAGTCAACATTTTGAATTTTGGAATATCCAGCAAAGTGTTCAGAATAGATAGGTCCAGTTTTGGCCTCCAGGCCTTGTCCTTTCTGGGTACCAAGAACAGAGTAAAATCCTTGTCCCTGCTCTTGCTCTGGTACTTGTTGAATGGCCCCCATGTTGAATGGCCCCCATGTCCATGAGGGATGAGACTTGTTTTTGCGCCTCTTCCCATTGATTTTTTGGCAGATCTGGCCAGCCGTTTGCCTTTGGCATAGTATGGAAATGGAACCTGTATCCTTGTGAAACTATGTTTAGAACCCACTTGTCCTGGGTTATAATGTGCCAATTTTGAGCAAAAAGTGCTTATTTTCCCCCATAAGGGTGCTGCCAGAAGATAAGTGCTTGGTGCAGGCAGGGGGAAGTCATTGGGACTGTTTTCTGTATGTTTGTAATCTATCTTCTCCAGCTTTGGAGGTAGAAGCACCTCATTGCTTGGGCCTATAAGAACCTTGTGCCTAGGATCTACCCCCTAGGGCGTCTGGTTCTGCCCCTTTGAGGTCTGTCTGACACAGGAAAGGACCAATTATTTGTAGGCTAGTGTCTACTAAACCTGGGTGGCTGTACTTGTAAAAATTCTTTGACAGTTTGCATAGATTTAGCTTTGTCCTCCATTTTCTTTAACACCTCTTCTGCCTTAACACCAAACTAAGTATCATGCTGTAAAGGTGCATCTAGTAATTTAACTAACATGATCAGGCAGATTTTGTTCCTTTAACCAAGCATGCCTCCTAATTACAGAACCCGTAACTGGGGCCCTGCAGGAGGCCTCCAAAGAATCAAAACAACATTGCAAAGAATGCTTTCCAACTTGTTCTGCTGCATACAATAAATACTGCATTTCCTTGTTTTCTGCACATTCAGAATTTAACAACATTTTCTGTTTAAGCAATCCCATGGG
The DNA here is from genome assembly GCF_019279795.1 of Protopterus annectens. NCBI lineage: Eukaryota > Metazoa > Chordata > Ceratodontiformes > Protopteridae > Protopterus > Protopterus annectens. The sequence continues at coordinate 95,468,005 of NC_056750.1, forward strand.
GGTTGGGTTTTTTGCAGTGGAAGCCTCAACTCCCTTTGGACCCTGTGAAATAGTTTCTGGGTCAGCAGCAGAGTTTTTAAAAAGAAATTTATGAGAGTCAGGAACCCTGTAATATCTGTCAGGCTTAACAGGAGCTGAGGGTAAGGAGTCAGGGGTCAGACTAGACTCTGGAACCACATAATCTACAATGTCTAACACAGGTGAATAGCTAGAGGCCTGTGCTGAGGTAGTAAGAGAAAATCCCAGAGCTTCTCTAGATTCTGAAAAATCTTGGCTTTCCCAGTGGAAATGCTCCCTCATGGTATGCAAGGTTTCCCCAAAGGTATAGTCCTCAGGAGGAGATGCTGAAGGAATAGATTCTTCATCAGAATCCTCATAGGGGGAAGAGAATATCCCTGACCAGAAGAGGAATTAGAAGAAATAGAAACCTGATCTGAAGATTCATAGTCAGTGTTTTGCCTAGGTCTCTTATCAGGAGGGGGATGGGAACCCCTGATCAAGGTAATCAATTATTCGGCCATTTTGAGCATCTGTTTTTAGGGCATAGAGGCCTGTCCATGTGGCTCTTGAGTTTCCTTGCTTTAGAAGGTGCTTTAGTCTTTGCCTCTGATGCTGAAGTAGTTTTAATGTAAAGATGTTTAGGCCTGAATATGCCCTCAGAAGCCAGTGCCTGCTCAGAGGCTCTGGACCCATCTGAGGAATTAGCGTCCGAGGCTCCAATACCTTGAGTATCCAGCGGCATGGCCGACTCCACATGGGAGTCTGCAGCGGCCTGCGACTCTAAAGTAGCGGGCGTCAGGGGCTGCGAAAGCGCCTCAACGTCGAACCGTCGACTGGCTTAATAGAAGCTTCATCGGTTTTGGACCTCGGTTGTTTTTCTTTCTTTGCATTTTTTGTAAACTCAGGTAGTCGGGATGGCTATCCGACGACATTTCAGGATAATCAAACCTGCGTCCAAAAACATTTAAAGCAAAATCATACCAACGCTTAGTACTGCGTTGGTTAAATCTAGCACAAAACCGACAACCAGTAATGTTATCAGGGCCTAGGCAAGGAATGCAATAAGAATGAAAATCCTTATGAGGTATTTGCTTTCCACAAGAAATACAATTATTAACTTTTTCTGACATCGGTCTGGAGCAAGAAAAAAGTTTCCCCAACGGGGTACTTAGCTTTATTAAAAACTTCGGATCTGAAACTCAAACACAAAAATCTCAGGAGTCGCCGACCAGCACTTGCAAACTGCTTCTGCTTCGGGCACTGTGTAGCAAGAAAGACTGAAGAAAATGGCGCTGGCTGCTTCTTTTATACCCCTGACGACCTGACGTCAGGGAAGGGGCGACGGCAGCCGACGCAGGACCCAAGACTGCAACCTGCCAGCAGGATTACCCAAATGTAATTACTGCAACAGTGGAACACGAAGAACATCTACAACCTACCCAAAAACAAATGCTTAGAGCCAGACCACAATGCGAACGCTAGTGCAGCAAACAAGATCTGGCGGGAGGAGAAAGACAGGGGAATTATGGGTAGTGTGGAAGCTTGGAGCTCAGATCAGACTCTGGATGTGCTGGTGAGTCAGATCCATGCCGGATCAGAGTACCTGCACGTTGAAGAGCAAATGAAGACAACTTCAGATTAAGAAAATAAAGGGGGAAGCAGAAAAGAGGATCAGTAATGGAGAATGGTAAGAAATACAAGCTGAAGTTATGATTACCTGCGAAATGTAGGATTTAGTGTAGAAAATCTAACACTGATAACATCACAGCATGACAGAATAAATGAATCCCCAGATTAAAGTGAAACTAGTGGACCAGGAAGCATCCGATCAACTGCCCTATGAAGATGATTTGGATTCTTCAGTATTAAACCAGTACAGAAGTTCAGTTGGAGTTGCACAGTGAGAGAAGGAACAGGAAACTGTGGCAACTCTGAAGCAGTCAAAGTTGTGGCATGACAGACCAGTGAGTTCCCATATTAAACAGCAATGGATGGCACAAGGTGAAGCTGGAAAATATGGCAGAGGAAGATTTTCTGGAACCTTCTGTAGAATGTGCCCTTAATTTAGATGAAAATTATCTAAGGGAAGAATTGTTTGATTTATTAGATGGATAGACATATTAAGATCAATGAAAGAAATTCACTACAGAATGTCAGTAAGACCCCAAATTTTAGGAGTTTGATAAAGCAAATGAATACAGTAATAAACATCGGTCACAGAAATGCATGCAATATAACAGAAATAAACAGGTAGTTTTACTGTGCAGCTAAATTAATATGAAGTTTTAGCACAAAAATACATGGCAGAAAGCGAAAGGAAGGAGAGAAATCAAATAGAGAAAATAAAGCATTTAAAACAAGTGTCGCTGTTACAGTACAGAATAAGGAGCAGATAAAAATAGACATGATAAAAGCAAAAAGCAGTATCAGAACAGACCAGGATCTATTGCACACTACTGCAAATAATAAACTAAAGATATCAGAAATAGGCAGAAAAACTTAGATATGTAGATAAATATAAGAGAGTTACAAAATAAGAATTTTACTACCGACTCAAAAAGAGTCAGAGAGAGAATTGGGAAACAAAGCAAAAGTAATAAAAATACCACCGAAAATGAAGAAATAAATGTATTTAGGAGAAATATCTATGAAGATCCTGCTGGCCACAACAAAGATGGTGAGAAGTAAAAGAATGAATAAGTTCAAATGCACAGGATATGAAATGGGATTAAGTAATGGGCAGATAAATTTAAACAAAATTAAAAAAAGCTCCTAACGGGAAAACTCCAGGCCCAGATGCAGTACCTAACTTCTCGCTAAAAGTATTAACATCTTCACATTAAGATTTTGCCATGAGTAAATACTGAAATGCACACACCAACAAATTTCAACCTGGTTAGCAGGAAAAATGACACTCCAAGAATGAACCTGCAAGATGTCCAAAAAACTATAGGTCAATAAGTTACGTCTTACCATAACGTTCCATGTTAGTTGTCTTCTTCTCGCCTTCTTTATTGCTGGATGGGTTCGGAGCTGATCCTCGGCTCCGACTCGGCCTATACTATAGATCGAGAGCTATTTTTACCGGCTCGAGGCAGCCCTATATCCCACAATACCATGCGCTAACTCCCCAGATCTCGTTTGGAAGCCAAGACATTGTATAAACAACAATCTTATAAAATAAATATTATAACCCTCTTTATTAGAAGATTACCTGATAGTAACACTAAGGATAACAGGAAAAGACGCAACATATAATATCCCAAAAAGGAAGGACTCAATCTCGAGTCTGTCCAGGCTAGGGGGCAGGAGGGAGGGACGCAAGAAAGAAGGCGAGAAGAAGACAACTAACATGGAACGTTATGGTAAGACATAACTTCTTAATGTTGTCATTCTTGCCTTCATTCTTGCTGGATGGGACAGCGTCCCTAGCATCTTAGTCCTGGGTGGCTCAATGGAACAGACTCCGAGTACAGTGGAACCAAAATCAGCTCTATTTCTGGAGGCTAAGTCAAGCTTGTAATGAGCAATAAAAGTATGTTTGGAAGCCCATGTAGCAGCTGCACAAATGGCATCTAGTGGTAACCTTGCTTGAAACGCCGTTGAAGTTGATAGAGCCCTGGTTGAATGAGCCTTAGGCCTAAAGGGAAGTTGCCTGTGCCTCAACTCATAGACCAAGGTAATAATAGATGTCAGCCATCTGGAAAGGGCAACTTTCGAAACCGGAAGCCCTTTCATACCTGCCGCATAAGAGATAAAGAGCTGATCTGATTTTCTGAATTGTTTTGTCCTGTCTAGGTAATACCATAATTGGCGATTAACATCTAATGAATGTAATTTTTGTTCAGCTCTGTTGGTATAGTCTGGGAAAAAGACAGGCAAGTCAATAGAATGATTTAAATTTGCTTCCGATAGCACTTTTGGAAGGAAGGAAGGAAGGGTTTGTTCTGAGAGTTACCCTGTCTTTATGGAAAACCAAATAAGGAGGACGGACAGACAAGGCTTGGAGTTCCGAGACCCTTCTGGCAGATGTTATAGCTACTAAAAACAGCGTTTTCCAAGAAAGTAGTTTGAGGGAACAAGAAGCTGCAGGTTCAAAAGGGGGCAGAATTAGTGAGGATAGAACTAAATTCAAGTCCCATTGTGGAGGTGGATCTTTTACTGGAGGTCTGAGCAAAAAGATGCCCTTGAGAAAAGCTTTACAGAGTTTGTGGGACATAATATTTGCTTCTGAGAGTCCAACATGAAAATTAGCAATGGCCGCTAATTGTACTCTGATGGTGGCCGATGATGATCCAGAATGAAAAAGCTCCGCCAGAAAGTCCAGAACCTAATGAATGGGTGCATGAAAAGGATCTAAGGACCTATTTTGCGCCCAGAATGAAAAACGCTTCCATTTACTAGCATAAGTCTTCCTAGTATTGGACTTACGGGAGGCCAGAATAATATCACGGGCAAGAGGAGAGATGAGAGGAAGCCTGGCTATGGCTGGAAGTGGAGAAACCAAGCTCTGAGGTTGATGGAATGTAGAGACTGATGCAGCTTGCCCGTGAGGTGGGTCAATAGATCCGGACTGGGTTATGCCAAGGCTGTTCCAGTAGGTAATTGTGCAGGAACGGGAACCAAACTTGTCGAGGCCAAAACGGGGCAATGAGGATCATTTTGGATCTCAATGCGATTGCTTTATGAATTAATTGCGGGATCAACGGAAAAGGAGGAAAAGCATAGAGAAGACCCCGGGGCCAAACGTGAACAAGAGCGTCACGGAGGGGTTGGCCTGGCAGAGGAAAAAGTATGAAAAAGTCGAGGCACTTGCTGTTTTGGGGAGTTGTGAAAAGGTCGCAGCAAAGCTGGACCCACTTCCGAAAGATTCCGTCTGCTACCTCTTGATTTAGAGACCACTCGTGAGGCATGAGGATAGTTCTGCTCAATCTGTCTGCTATTACGTTGGACTTCCCAGGGATGTGCGTTGCTATCAGAAACCATTGAGATGAAATCGCCCATTGCCAAAGTCTGAGTGCTTCTCGACAGAGGGGATAGGACTTTGTTCCGCCCTGCTTGTTTATGTACCACACCACAGACATTGTCCATCTGAATTGCTATAGTCCCTGTGGGAAGAGAGCTCTGAAGGGCTTGCAACGTCAAAAGAACCGCCCTCATCTCCAGGACATTTATGTGCAGGTGGCATTCTGACTGTTGCCAAGTGCCCTGGACCGTCCTGCCCTGATAATACCCCCCCTACCCGATCAGGGAGGCATCCGTTGTGACAGTGGCAATTGGAAGGGGGAGAACAAAGGGTCTGCCCTGAAAAAGCTGAGGGGGGAAACCATCCACCAGGAGAGATGTTTCTTGCAAGATGGGGTTATCCAAATGTTGTGGGTCATTGGTAGCTGTTTAAAAGACCACTGAGAAAAGAGCATCCACTGAAGGAGCCTCATGTGGAAGCGGGCTAATGGAAGTAGAAGAATCGCCGCCGCCATGAGGCCCAACACTTTCAATACTCGGTTGACCTGGACTTTGTTGGGCTGAAACAGGGTCTGAACATTCTGCCTTATGTCTGCCACTCTCTGGGGTGGTAGTGTTGCAGACATTTCTGTGGTGTTTAATACGGCGCCTATAAAGTTTATACATTGACAAGGCAACAAGGAGGACTTTGCAAAATTTATAGAAATGCCAAGACTGTTGCAAAGCTGAATAGTGTAATCCCCGGCCATTATGAGATCCTGTTTGGTGGTAGAGGAAATGAGCCAGTCGTCTAAGTATGGAAACACCTGGAATCCTTTCGGTCTCAGGTGAGCCGTGAACACCCGGGGGGCTGTGGTGAGACCAAAGGGCAGGGCTCTGAATTGAAAATGACCGACTCCCAGCCGGAAGCGGAGAAACCTCCTGGAGCATCTGTGTATCTTTATGTGGTAGTACGCGTCCTGGAGGTCTAACGAGCACATCCAGTTGTCTCTGCCCAAAAAGGGTAGAATGGACTGCAGTGTTACCATCCGAAATTTTGTCTTTAGCACAGATCTGTTCAACCTGCTGAGATCCAAAATAGGTCTCCAGTCTCCTGTCTTTTTTGGTACCAAAAAGAACCTGGAGTAAATTCCGGACCCTAGCTGATCTGCTGGGACTGCCTGGATGACTCTTTTTGCTAATAGCTTTTCTATTTCTAGCTGAACCTGACCTCTCTGTGCAGGTGGTACATCTGGGTAGGGGTTTTGGCGGTTGTACCGGGGGGATGGTAAAGGGGATTTTGTAACCCTCGGATATGATCTTCTGTACCCATGTGTCTTGGGAGAGGATTGCCAGGCTTCCGGGTACAGAGATAATCTTCCCCTGACTGCCTCCAAAGGCTGACAGTCGGGCAGCTTCTCAGGGATGCTGAAAGGGTTGATCAGGAAAAGATTCCCTAGAACCCTGGTTCTGAGGACCCCCTCTGCCCCTGGGGCAGTGTCTATTTCCCCCCTCTGCCTCTAGGGGGAAAATCACCACGTGCGACTCCCTGGGGTTTGCGGAAAGTACAGTTTTGTACCTACCATAAATGTAGATGTTCGAAGATCCACATTGCTGCAGTCCTTACATATGGGTAATCTCACGCACATTTTATTGCATGTCTTTATCAGTGCAAAGTAATAATAAAAAGAAAAAAGTTTTTAACAATTCACTGACAATCCAAACACATCTTTAAGCATATTCCTTAACAATCTACAACCCCAACCAGACTTCAGACTTTTATGTTCTGAAACCTAGGAAACTGGTATTTTAAAATGTTTTTTATGATTAGTCATTTTTATTTAAGTGCAGATGTTGTTGCAAACATTTCATTTTTTGAGTTGGTATAATGACTAACTTTTTTAACATCCAACTCCAAAGCACCACACCTTAGTACTAGACTTACTAATTAATTAATTGTATAATTGCTAGGCTATTTAATGGAGGTTACTGCATACTGCATTTTGTTTTCACTTGATAAAGCTCAGGACTGCCTGAGCGAAAGCGCTTGTGTGATTTTATCTGTGATTTTTGGAATACTTCAGTGTGATTTTATCTGTGACTTTTGGAACACTTCAGAAATAAAAATACAGCCTTGTGGACTTTAGCAGAGTTCTGGTTCCTTTCTTCAAGGTCGTGGATTATTCTTTGCTTGTCTTTGGTTTTTTGTGCATTACCCTAGTTAAGGGAACTGACTAAACCCACACACACAGATAGGAAGGGGTGGGGAAACTGAGGTAAAGCCCGTAGGCCCAAGATAAAAAATTAACTAAAGAAGGGAAGAAGGGCTACAAAAGAAGGGGATTCAAGAATAAGGTAATCAGTAGGGACCTAGACAAAGATAACTACTGGGAAAAAAACTACCTGAAAACTAGTTCAATTAAGTAAAACTCCTTACTGACCGGAGCCGGTAAAAAAGACAACCTCGTAGCGAAGCAGCAAACGAGATCTGGGGAGTTAGCGCATGGTATTGTGGGATATAGGGCTGCATCGAGCTGGTAAAAATAGCTCTCGAGCTATAGTATAGGCAGAGTCGGAGCCGAGGATCAGCTCCAAACCCATCCAGTAAGAATGAAGGCGAGAATGACAACTTAACATCTTGCCTTCCAACAATGTATAAATTGTACACTGGAATTGATGCCCAACATTTATATGCATTTAGAAAAACACTCAATCATGGCAACAGAACAAAATGGTAAAAAAAAAAAAAAAGTGTCGTATGGAACAAAGGATCATTTGTTGTTAGTCATAATGAAGAACTGTAAAAAGAAGACTAAGTATGGCATGGATAAACTACAAAAAAAATTTGACAGAACCCTATATTCATGGATAAAATAAAGCTTACAAATGTGCAAGATACACACTACATTGATAGACCGCATTACAGTGACCATGAAACAGTGGCAAACCACTCTGCTGTTAAGCCATGATAAAGGACACATTACCATCCTAAGGATAAAAAAAATCAAAAGGCGATAAATCCAGGGTGCCTGTCACCACTGTTCTTTTGTCTTGCCCTTAACCCATTAAGCTGTCTACTTAATAGATTAGGTCATGGCAACAACTTGGCTCCCAGAGAAAATATAAAGACTTATCTTCTCTTTGTAGATGATTTAAAATTGTACAGTGCATCAGAAAAGAAACTGAAAGAAAAATTGCAAGTAGTTCAAACATTCTCAGATACAAGAATGCCATTTGCTCTTGATAAATTTGAAAAAGGCAACCTTTAAAGCAGGAAAGATGCAGCACTAAGAAAATACCAGTCTGACAGGAATGTGACAAAAGTACCTGAGGAAGTGTATAGATATTTGAGAAATGCAGGCTCGATCAAACAAGAACAAATGTGAATAAAACTTAGTAAGGAATATTTTAGAAGACTAAAATTAATATTAGAAACAACTCGACATTCTAGGAACAAAATCCAAGAGAGAAACCAATTTGCTCTTCCTGTTCTACCTTAAAGTTTGGGGTGACTGGCTGGCCCTAAAAAGTACTAGATCAGTTGGGCAGGAAAAGAAAAATGCTTCATGCTTATCAAATTATTTATAAAAAAAAAAATGTATACCAAAATTATATTTTCTCTGTTCTGAGGGAGGTATGGGCCTCCTCAAAACTGATTACACATAGATCTGCAATTGTGGGACTGCACACATTTGCTGACCTCACAAGACTGAAAAGTAAAGTTTTAAAACATGAGAAGAAGCTAAGATCACTTCCCTGCTTAGTTTAGCAGAAGCATATCGGTGTCAAGTGGGAATGGAAATAAAATAAGAATGCAAGGTGAAGGATCAGATGGAGAAGGCAAGAAATGTGTAAAATGCATAAAAATTGCTGTAAGCACAGAAAACTCCTGGAACAACCTAATCTCGATAAGCATTTAATGGAAAAAAGGTTAAGGAGAGATTAACTTAAACCAAAAAACAAAAAGTTAATGGCAGCCCAGGACAGTGAACTACATACACATTGGCTTACAAAATCCATTGAACATGTGGGAGAAACGCACAAAATGCAGGTTTTGTAATTCAGAATTAGAAACAGTCGCACATTTTGGTACTAAGTGTGACATACTAATGGCAGATGGCCGGTATACTGAAAGGCATAACTATGTGTCAAGACTGTTGCATTACGGGTTGTGCAAACATTATAAAAATGAATTAGCTGAGAAGCATTAGAAACAGGAGCCACAGAGGACTACAGAAAATGATTAAGCTTACATCACACATGGAATTACCCATTACCAACAGTTCAAAAAATAAATGAGAAAACCAGACATAGTACACCAGGAAAATAAAATAAAAGTAGCACTGATGACTGAAATTGCTACACCTAGTGATTTGAGTGTCTTACACCTACAGACACAAAGTCATATAATACCAGGATTTGCAAGCAGAAACGAGGGCAATGTGGATGGGGGATACCCATATAGCTCCAACAGTAGTAGGAAGAATGCGTCTCAAAGCATTTACAGTCATATTTAGATATATTACCGATACACTTACCTCCGTATTAACTGCAGGAGTAATTAATTCAGGGCACACTGCAGACACTACGAAGAGCACTTTTGGCTAACAAAAACTGAAACAATACTAATTTCATGAACTTGAATCATACTTTGACTTAGGAATGGGGTCCTTTCCCATCATGGTAACAGAAAACCCCAAAGTCTTGGAAATATTTATAAAAAAGTAAGAAAACTCCTTAAGTACACCCCTCCCCATGCAAAAACTTCTCACTGAAAAATCCTGCCAAGGTGAGAAGGAGCTGTCTTTTCTTGTCTGAAGATTCTAAAGGCACAGAAAAAGCAGTAAACAGTTTCTTGGCAAGCAACAGTAGATCTGCCCTGCACATGGAAAAGTACAGTTTTGTACCTACCATAAATGTAGATGTCCGATAGATATGCAACTGCAGTCATAACATATGGGTTGTCCTGCTTCAGGCAGCCCTCGGTCGGCCGAATTCCAAAGTCTGGGTCCGGCGTCGGCTGGTGTCGCCTCCTCTCCGACGTCACAACGGCTGGAGTATAAAGGCATTGGCCGACGCCATCTTCTTCAGTGTTTCGTGCCCCAGATGCCAGGTGCCATCCTAGGAAGGCTAAATTTGGTGAATGGATAAAAAACAAATTCCAGACATGCACAACAGTAATAAAAGTACAGTTTTGTACCTACCATAAATGTAGATGTTCGAAGATCCACATTGCTGCAGTCCTTACATATGGGTAGTCCGCTGTCCTCGGTCGGCCCGAATACCAAAGTATTAGGCTGACGTCGGTCATGGGCGCTCAGATCTGACATCAGAGCGTCAGAGTATAAAAGCGCATGACCGACGTCATATCCTCAGTCTTTTCTTGCCCCAGATGTCAGAAGGCCCTAAAAAGAAAGGCCACAGCCCAAAAACAGGATACCTCCCAAAAACATGCCCAACAACAACCATCACCCAAACCATATAACCATGCCAAACTACAGAGGGAAGGAGGGAGGGTAATTGGACTGCAGCAATGTGGATCTTGAACATCTACATTTATGGTAGGTACAAAACTGTACTATGTTCTTCATCTCACATTGCTGCAGTCCTTACATATGGGTAGAATCCCAAAGCAGAGGTAAAGGGAGGATGGCAAAATCATAAAGCATTAGGGGCTGCTAAAATGCCCTGTAATACTGCAGTGGCAAATCCAGCCCTAGACTTAGAATAAAGAGGAAGGTGGTAATGCTTGGAAAAAGTATGTACTGAACTCCAAGTGGCTGCTTCCAAAATATCTTTTGTAGCTACCCCCCCTTAGAAAGGCAGTAGAAGTGGCAGTAGCTCTAGTGGAATGAGGTCTGATTCCAGCCGGAATCTCCTTACCATGATGGGAATAACAGAAAGAAATACAAAACCCAATCCATTTAGAAATAGTTTGTTTTGAAACAGGTTTTCCCTGAGAACCCAAAGCAAAAGAAACAAACAACTGCTGAGACTGCTCAAATAATAACGTAACTGCCTGTGAATATCCAAAGTATGCAAAATCTTCTCCCCTTTATTTTGAGGGTTTGCATAAAAAGTAGGCAAATGAATAGTTTGGTTCAAGGCCACACTAGAAACCACTTTAGGCATAAAGGAAGGATTAGTACGCAAAGATACCCTATCCTTATGAAAAATCAGGAAAGGTTCCACTGCCACAAGGGCCTGTAATTCAGAAACCCTTCTTGCAGAGGTAATGGCCAACAAAAGCAGGCTTCCATGATAAATACTTTAACTCGGCAGTAGCTGCAGGCTCAAAAGGTTGTAGAGTAAGCTTTTCCAACACAAAATTGAGATCCCAAGCAGGAGTAGGAGCTCTACGTGGGGGTCTTATGTTCTTTGCCCCTCTAAGAAATTGCTTAAACAAAGGATGGGAAAATAAAGGAGGGTCACAGTCATAGTGAGCAGAAATGGCTGCAGCATGAACCTTTATCGAGGAGAAAGACAAACCCTTGTCCAATAACTCAGTAAGATATTGAAGAGAAACACTTAAATCAGGCTTGGAAACATCAAAGTCCTTCGCTTTGCTCCAAAGAAAAAATCTCCTCCATTTATCAGCGTAAACTTTCCTTGTACTAGGCCTTCTGGCCTCCAAAATAACATTCAAAACTTGTTGTGGAAGCTGAGACCCTCCAGGGTCTAAAACAGAATATGCCAGGCTGTGAGATGCAGAGACTGAATCTTGACATTGAGGAAGTGCTTGCCCTCCTGAGACAAAAAATGCGGAATCAAAGGCAGAGGCCATGGAGGCTCCCGTACCAAACTCCTCAGTAGTGGGTACCAGTGCTGTCGAGGCCAATCCGGCGCTATCAGAATCATGGATGGCTTGTCTATTCTGGCCTTCAGGAGTACCTTGGGAATGAGAGGCAGAGGTGGAAAGGCATAGACATGAAGATTGCTCCAACTGAATGATAGAGCATCCACCTTCCAAGCTGTGGGATGAAACATTTTTGTGCAAAACTTTGGCAACTGGTAATTTAGTGGAGAAGCGAACAGATCTCTGTCTGGAGTCCCCCATAACACTGTCAACTTTTGAAACACATGAGGATCCAGTTTCCACTCGTGAGGATCCACAATTTGTCTGCTCAACACATCCGCTAAGGAGTTCTGTGCTCCTGGTAGAAACCTTGCCTGAAGATTGAGGTGTAAACTGAAAGCAGTCTCCCACAAAATCATCGCTTGCCTGCAAAGAGGGTACGAATGGGTTCCCCCTTGCTTGTTGATGTACCACATGACAGTAGTGTTGTCTGTTTGAATCAACACCTGTCCTGGGTGAAGTAAATCCTTGAAAGCCATCAATGCAAATTGGACTGCTAACATCTCCTTCAAGTTGATATGCAAATGTTGAAGTCTGACAGGCCACGTGTCTTGCACCCATTTTCCATTGAGGTGTGCTCCCAAGCCTTGTCCGAGGCATCTGTCGTTAGAATCTGACTCGCCTCTGGTCGGGTCACAGAGAGTCCCTTGTTTAGGTGACATTCCTGAGCCCACCACAAAAATTCTTTCTGAATGCAAGGTATTATCTGAATGACAGTGTCTAGATCTTGGCAGTGTTGTGTCCATACATTTTTGAGATACCATTGAAGCTTCCTCATATGCAGTTTGGCATTGGGAAGCACCAGAATACAAGATTCCATGAACTCCAAGGCTTGAAGGACTGTCCTTGCAGTCAGCCTGGACTGTAGAGACATTTGATGGAAATAAAGAGAAAGGCTTCTTTGTTTGTCCGGGGTCAAAAAGGCCATCTGGGAAGCTGTATTCAGTCTCACACCCAGAAAGCACATGTCCTGAGAGGGTACTAGACTGGACTTTGTTTCGTTCACAGAATACCCTAGGCATCTTAACACTACCATCACATACTGTAGATGATGCAGAAGTTCGTCTTTGTTTTGTGCAATAATCAGGCAATCGTCCAAATAAGGATAAATCTGTATTCCTTTTAACCTGAAAAAGGCTATCACTGGAGCCAGAACCTTTGTGAACACTCTGGGCACAGTAGATAAGCCAAAGGGCAATGCAGAGAATTGATAATGTAAATTTCCAGCCCGAAAACGCAGGTACCTCCTGCAACTGGGCCCGATAGGAACATGAAGATAAGCCTCTTTGAGATCCAGAGTTACCATCCAGTGATCTTTTCCCAACAGAGGTTAAAGCTGTTGTAACGTCAGCATTTTGAACTTTGGAATGTCCAGATAAGTGTTGAGGATAGATAAATCCAAAATTGGTCTCCACGTGTTCCCTTTCTTCGGTACTAGAAACAGGCGAGAATAAAATCCTAGTCCCACTTCTGACAGAGGAACTGGCTGTATAGCTCCTATTTGAATTAGTAAAGAAATCTGCTTGTGAGCCTCTATCCTTTGCCGAGGAGGAACGTCTGGCATGCCTTTGAAAGGAGGCAATGTATGGAAATAGAACTTGTAGCCTCGGTTTATAATGTCCAATACCCATTTGTCCTGGGTGACTAAAAGCCAGTTTTGCTTGAAGAGTGCTAATTTTCCTCCCAAAGGAGCTGCCAGGGAAGAAGAATCTGGCAGCTGAAAATGCAGGTCATTGGGCCTCTTTACGAAAGGACTGGCCCCTGCCCTCACCTGCAGATTGTGCAGGTGAACTCCAAGTTCTAGGCCTGAATGTACTGTGAGCTCTGCCCCTGCCACGCCTAGATCTACCCCTAGACTGAGAATCAGAAGAAGGGTAGGTGCACAGTTTAGTAGGCCAATTTCTACTAAACTTTGGAGGTTGCACCTGCAAAAATCTTTAACAGTCTGCATAGACTTAGCCTTGTCTTCCATTTTCTTCAAAACCGACTCCACAGGGGACCAAACAAAACTTCAGACTGTAAAGGGCATCCAGAATTATAGTTTTAACATGCTCGGACAAATTCTGATCCTTAAGCCAGGCGTGCCTCGAAGAACTGAACCAGTGGCAGCCACCCTAGAAGAGGCCTGTACAGCATCAAAACCACACTGCAAAGAATGCTTACCCACCTGTTCAGAGACATGTACTAAATCCTGCAATTCTTTACACTCTATGCCCTCTGCCAAAGCATCCACTTTAGATTTTAGCTGAGAAAGGAGGAAATTCTGATACTTCAACATATGAAACTGGCAATTTAAAGCCCTCATTGCTAAAGTAGAAGAGGTATACACCTTCTTACCCCATCTATCCAAAGCTCTAGCTTCCTTATCTAGAGGAACCGGATTCTTTACAACAGAAGCTCTAACACCCTTAGGCCCCTGACTAATAGTTTCTGGGTCCGCCCTAGGACTCTTATACAGATATTTATGAGCCTCAGGCACCCTGTAATACCTGTCCGGTTTAACTGGCGCAGGAGGCAAAGAATCTGGATTAAGGGAAGCCTCCGAGAAAACATCTTGAACAACATCCAAAACAGGAGGTATAGCCAAGGTTCTATGCTGTGGTAAAAACAAGAATTCCCTACACCTCTTTCGTGAATCAGAGAAATCCTGTCCTTCCCACTTAAAATGCTCCCTCATGGAATGCAGAGTTTCTGAAAACGAAAAATCCTCTGGAGGAGAAGCAGAAGGAGTGGAATCCTCTGCATCAGAATCGAATAAGGGGAAAATCTTGAATATCTTCAGCAGAAGAGTCTGAGTCGTCTGAGGCCTGATCCAAACTTTCCAACTCTGGCTCCACCCTGGGCCTCTTATCAGGAGGGGGCATAGAACCTCTAATTAAAGTAATCAAATCTTCTGCCATTTTAAGCATGTGCTTTTTAGGCACAGACCCTGAAGTACCTGGAGGGACACCAGAGGAAGGCAAAACAGACCTGCCCTTAGCAGAAGCCTTAGAAATAGTAGCAGAAGGCCTAACCACCTTAGGCATAGAAGGGAGAACAGTAACCTGAGAGGCCCCTTCAGCTTGACCTGACTCCTGTGAGGCCACATCCTGCAAAATCAAAGTTTCCCCGAGACTCAACAGAAACTTCAGCCGGATCCACCTGCTCCACTGTAGCTTCTGCAGGACCGGCGTCCGAAACGGACGAATCAACCTGTCTAGGTTTCAAGGATTTGTCTTTGCGCTTCTTCGTGGAAGCGGGCATCGGAGGATCCGACGGCATATTATAATTACACCGCTTACCAAAGACTAACCTAGCACAATCTAACCTTTTTATAGTGCGCTTATTAAACCTAGCACAAAACCGACACCCGACTACGTGGTCCGGTCCCAAACAAGGAATGCAAAGAGAGTGATAATCCCTATGCGGTATCTGTTTCCCACAAGAAATACAATTATTCACTTTTTCTGACATCCGGAATTAACTGAGGCAAGAAAAAACAAAAATATTCCCCAACGGGGTACTTAGCCCAACTTGGTTTCGGTCTGAAACTCAGAATACGAAAATTTCAGAACGCCGAACGGCACTTGCAACGCTGCTTCTGCATCGGACCATGCGGCAAAAAAGACTGATGATATGACGTCGGTCATGTGCTTTTATACCCTGACGCTCTGATGTCAGATCTGAGCGCCCATGACCGACGTCAGCCTAATACTTTGGTATTCGGGCCGACCGAGGACAGCGGACTACCCATATGTAAGGACTGCAGCAATGTGAGATGAAGAACATCAGATACACCATAAGAGACACCCCCAGCTTATAGGAATAGGGGTAGGGACCCATAAGGAAAGTTGCAGAGGGGTAGGAGGGTGGGAAAATCCGACTGCAGTTGCATATCTATCCGACATCTACATTTATGGTAGGTACAAAACTGTACTATGTCCTTCAAGAATGCAACTGCAGTCATAACATATGGGTTGAATACCATAGCCAAGCTGGGGGTGGATGGAACTAAGAGAGGGATGGTGTAGCTAAAATGCCCTGCAGGACTGCCGAAACAAAGCCTGCTCGGGATCTGGAGTATAAGGGCAGGTTGTAGTGCTTGGTAAATGTATGCACGGATCTCCATGTAGCAGCCTCTAAAATGTCCTTTGTTGCCACTCCTCTTAAGAAAGCTGTGGATGTGGCTATAGCTCTGGTGGAATGTGGCCTAATATTGGCTGGCACACCTTTTCCATGGAAAGAATAGCAGAATCTGATGCAGTGTCCAATCCATTTTGAAATTGTTTGTTTGGAGATTGCTTTTCCTTGTACTCCAGCAGCATAGGCTACAAACAGTTCGTCAGACTTTCTGGTGGCCTTAGTTCTGTCCAAGTAGTAGCGTAGTTGCCTGTGTATGTCCAAAGTATGCAGCAGTTTTTCCCCCCTATTTTGAGGATTGGGGAAGAAAGTAGGCAGGTGAATAGCTTGATTTAGAGACACCCTGGAAATAACTTTTGGCCTGAATGTAGGATTGGTTCTTAGAGAAACTCTGTCCTGATGAAAAATGAGAAAGGGAGGCACTGCCATGAGTGCCTGTATCTCAGAGACTCTTCTTGCAGATGTGACTGCCAATAGAAAGACCGTTTTCCATGATAGAAATTGCATTTCTGAAGTTGCTGCAGGCTCAAAAGGAGGAAGAGTTAATTTTTCCAAAACGAAATTGAGGTACCATGCA
The DNA here is from genome assembly GCF_019279795.1 of Protopterus annectens. Classification (NCBI taxonomy): domain Eukaryota; kingdom Metazoa; phylum Chordata; order Ceratodontiformes; family Protopteridae; genus Protopterus; species Protopterus annectens. Next base: position 95,484,501 of record NC_056750.1, read on the forward strand.
GGTACTGGCTGTTTTCTGGGAGGTTTGATATTCTTTATCCCTCTTAGGAACTGTCTTAGCAAAGGATGTGAAAACACTGGTGGGTCACAATTGTATTTTGCTGAGATTGCTGAGGCGTGAATCTTTATAGAAGAGTATGAGAGTCCAGTATGAAACATTTCTGCCAAGTATTCTAATAGGTGAGGTATACTCAGTAATGTTGTATCCTGACCCCTGTTGGCATTCCAGATGCTGAATCTCTTCCACTTGGCAGAATAGGTTTTTCTAGTGGAAGGTCTGCGTGCTTCCAGTAAGATCTCTTGAACTGTTTTGGAAAGAGAGAGAGCTGGAGGAGTCATGGTAACCTCCAGGCTGTCAGATGCAATGTTTTCAGGTTTTGATGGACAGTCCTGTAATTGTGTTGTGTTAGAAGCAGGGGCCATAGGGTCAGAGGCCACGGTCTGGTCAGAGTTATGCTCAACAGCAATGGGTACCAGTGTTGCCTTGGCCAGTCTGCAGCTATCAAAATGCCTGTTGGTTGTTCTGCTTTGATCTTCAGTATCACCTTGGTCAGCAGAGGTAGAGGAGGGAAGGCATAAAGTTTTAGGGAATTCCAGCTGAAGGAGAGAGCATCCGTTTTCCAGGCTAGAGGATGGTGGGTCCTTGTGCAGAACTTTTCCAGGTGATGATTTAAGTGGGAAGCAAAGAGATCTACGTCCGGTCTTCCCCATGTCTTTGTTAGTTGTGAGAAAATGTGAGGATGCGGCATCCATTCGTGTGGATCCAAGAAATTTCTGCTCAGGTTGTCCGCCAGTACATTGTCCTTGCCTGGCACAAACTGGGATTGCAAATGTATCTTCAGAGTCAGGGATTTTTCCCAGAAGCATTGTTAGTCTGCAGAGGGGATAAGAATGAGTGCCTCCCTGCTTGTTTATATACCACATGACAGTGGTGTTGTCAGTCCTTATTAGCAAATGTCCTTGTTGTAGTGATTTTTCGAAAGACTCGATTGCATGTATCACTGCCAACATCTCTTTTTGGTTTATGTGCAGATGTCTTTCCTTTGGTGTCCATAGACCTTGAATGCATCTGCCCTCCATGTGCGCCCCCCCCATCCATGATCTGAGGAGTCTGTTGTAATCATTTGACCTGCTTGAGGTCTGTTGAAAGACATGCCTTTGTTTAACTGACTTGCTTGAGCCCATCACAAAAATTCCTTTTGCAGACATGGAATAAGTGGGATTACGTCCTCTAGGTTTTGGCTGTGTTGGGACCATAAGCTTTTTAAGTACCATTGCAGCTTTCTCATATGAAGTCTTGCCAAAGGTATCAGAAGAATGCAAGATGCCATGAACCCCAGGGCCTGCAGGATTTTCCTTGCAGTCAGCTGGGAGAGTTTTGCTAGGCCTTTGAAGTACTCTGGTAACTGCTGTTGTTTTTCCTCTGTGAGGTAGGCCATTTGAGTTTCTGTGTCCAGTTTGGCTCCTAGGAAAATAATCTGTTGAGATGGCAGTAATCTTGACTTCTGAATGTTGACTGTGTATCCCAAGGCCTGCAGTAGTTGAATGACATAGTCCAAGTTTGCTTTTAAGGTTTGTTTGTTGTCTGCTTGTATGAGGCAGTCGTCCAGGTAGGGGTATATTTGAATCCCCTGGAGTCTGCAGTGTGCCACTACTGATGCCAGGCATTTCGTGAACACTCTGGGTGCAGTAGATAAGCCAAACGGCAATGCTGAGAATTGATAATGCTCTGTCCCTGCAAGAAATATGAGGTATCTTCTGCAGCTTTGTCTGATTGGGACATGCAGGTATGCCTCCTTGAGGTCCAGAGTGACCAGCCAAGACCCCTTGCCCAGCATGGGAAGGAGTTGCTGCAACGTCAGCATTTTGAACTTTGGCACAATGAGAAAAGTATTTAGAGTAGACAAGTCCAGTATAGGCCTCCATTTGTTTACTTTTCTTGGAACAAGGAACAGTCTTGAATAAAATCCCTGGCCTTGTTCCTGAGGAGGAACCCTTTCTATTGATTTTATACTTAACAGCTTTGAAACTTGAGTGAGTGCCTCTGCCCTTTGATGATGTGGCAGGTTTGGCATGCCTTGTTTTATTGGTAAAGTATGGAAGTGGAATCTGTAACCCTTGTCTATTAAATCCAGAATCCAGTTGTCCTTGGTTAAGTTATGCCAGTTTTTTGAGAATAAGGATAATTTTCCGCCCAAAGGTGCTTCTCTTTGAGCCTTTGTAGGCGGTATGAAAGTCAAGTCATTGTGATTGTCCTTGTGGTGCAGCTGGGCTGCCTGCGCCACTTCTTTGATTTGTTGGTTGCCATTGGCGGCCCCTGTAGGATCCTCGGTATTGCCCTCTACCTCGGGCACACCTGCTTTTTCCCCTTTGAAACTTGTCAGAGCCTGGGAAGGACCAATTCTTTGAAGGCCAGTTTCTGCTGAATCTGGGTGGCTGAACCCGAAGAAAATCCTTAACTGTCTGTACTGACTTTGCTTTTTCCTCAATGGATTTCAACACATCTTGTGCATTAGCACCAAAAAGCCTCTGTTTTTCCAGAGGTGCATCAAGTAATTTTACTTTAACATGGTCAGGCAAAGACTGATCTTTTAACCAAGCATGTCTACGTATCACAGCCCCAGTCATAGCTGCCCTACATGAAGCTTCCAATGCATCATAACCACACTGAAGAAAATGGTTGTTAACGTGCTGTGTGTTATGTATATGATCCTGCAAAGCCTTTCTATCAATAGGCTCAGGAGAGGCTAACTTTTTCTGTAAATCATCCAGTAAAAAATCCTGGTACTGAAACATGTGAAAAAGGCAGTTAAGTGACCTCATGGCTAGGGTGGTAGAGGTATAAACTTTTTTACCCCATCTCTCCAGGGACCTAGCTTCCCTGTCCGCTGGTAGTGGATTTTTGGCAGTGGAAGTAGCCAGTCCCTTAGGGCCCTGTGAAATAGTTTCTAGATCCACAGAGTGGGCCTTATAGAGATGCTTGTGAGTGTCAGGGACCCTATAATATCTGTCTGGCTTGACAGGAGCAGGGGGAAGAGAATCAGGGTTAGCACTGGAGTCACAGAAAACATCATCCAAAACATCCATAACTGGAGGAATAGCTAAAGGTCTGTGCTGGGAAAGTTTGAGGAAGGTACGGAGCCTTTTCCTGGAATCAGAGAATTCCTGACCCTGCCATTTAAAGTGTTCCCTCAGAGTGCAGGACTTCTCCAAACGAGAAATCCTCTGGAGGGGAGGCAGAGGGAATTGATTCCTCAGCATCAGAGTCCTCATAGGCCTGGAAGGATTCTTCTTTGGTATCAGAATGCTCAGAATCCCCAGAGGCTTCATCTGAAGAGAGGTTGTCAACCTGCTCAGTTCTGGGCCTTTTCTCTGCAGGTGGCTGAGAACCTCTGTCTGGATGAGGCTGAGACCCCCTGATAAGAGAAATAAGATCTGCAGCAAGAGACATGATCTGTTTATCAGAAGGGGCCTGAGCAGTAGGTTTAGGATGGGCCTTGGCCTGGCTGGTGGCCTTAGCACGTGCAAAGGCCTTGATGAACATGGATACAGGAGGCCTAGCAGCCCCACGTGCAGGAGTAACCTTGTCTACAGAAATGGTGTCGGGTAGATCCAGAACTTCAGTTTCTGGAGGAAAATCAACAACCGGCACCGGGGAGATCTCAGAGACCGAAGGCAGAGTTAACGCTGTGCCGTCAGCCTGGAGCGGTTGAATTACCGCTTCCGAAGGGACCGAAGCACGAGCGGAGGGTTTAGGAGTTGCATCGGTGGTGGACGCGGGCCGAGGATGTCGGTCCCGGTCCTTTCGTTTTTTGGCAGATAGTGTTGTCGGTTGATCCGACGGCATGATATAAGCGAAAGATTCACCGAAAACGTCTTCGGCAAATTCTGCCCGGCGCCTGAGAGTGCGCTTATTAAAGCAAGCACAGGCCGAGACGTCGTGGTCTGGGCCCAGGCAAGGAAGGCAGTAAGAATGGAAGTCCTTATGAGGTATTTGTTTACCACAAGACAAACAATTATTAACTTTCTCAATTTATTCAGACATCGGCTGAGGCAAGAAAAAATGTTCCCCAACGGGGTACTTAGCTTTTAGATGACTTCGGTACTGAAAACACAGGAGCTGACCGACCGGCACTTGCGAACTGCTTCTGCTACCAAGCGGCAAGAAAGACTGAAGAAGATGGCGTCGGCCGATGCCTTTATACTCCAGCCGTTGTGACGTCGGAGAGGAGGCGACACCAGCCGACGCCAGACCCAGACTTTGGAATACGGCCGAACGAGGGCTGCCTGAGGCAGGACAACCCATATGTTATGACTGCAGTTGCATTCTTGAAGGACATCAAACAGGAAACTGAAGGTTTTCTTAGTAAGTACACACACACAGTACAAAGCCAGACCCTTAGGCACAGTGGACTCTGCATCCGCAATTCCCTGCCAGCTGGGTTTAAACATATCTACTTTGTTTGAAGACAGGCTTGAAGACCAAGTCCAGCACATATACCAGGAAAATCTTTGTGTGAGAAAGGATGAAAACTTCTTTAAACTGAAGTGAAAACCCAGTACAGTACAAGTTTCTAAACAGTTGCTTGAGACTCTTGACAACTACAGAAGAGTCTGCAAAGAAAAGACAATCATCCGAATATGGAAAAATGCATGTGTCACGGACTCTGCAATAAGCAATGGCTGGACAAATATGTTTTGTGATTACTCAAGAGTGGGGAGAACAAAGGGTAAAACAGACTGATAACGTAAACAAGAGAGCAGCCAATCTTACAACTCCTGAAATGTCTGGCAATAGGAAAGTACAGTTGTACACACTTACCATAAATGTAGATGTTACGAGTGTACTCACTGTTGCAGTCATTACACTTGGGTTATCCTGCTGGCAGGCTACCATCAGTTGGCCTGAATTCCAAAGTTTAGGTCCGGCGTCGGTTGCTGTTGCCTCTTCCCTGACGTCAGTGCGCCAGGGGTATAAAAGATGCAGCCAACGCCATTTTCTTCAGTTTTTCTTGCCCCAGATGTCAGGTGCCCCCAAAAAGGAAGACTAAAAATATGCCAATAAAACATGCATGCACCAAAATATATTATACCTTCATCTACAAGAATACACCACATAGGTTGTATAGATTAGAGAAGTGCAGCTAAGTTCCAGCAAAAAGATGGGGGATGGTGGGAGGGTAACCTGGACTGCAACAGTGAATACACTAGAACATCTACATTTATGCTAAGTGTACACAACTGTACTGTGTTCTTCGTGTTGCAGTCATTACACTGGGGTTGAATCCCAAAGCTATGGCTGGGAGGCTGGAGCTAAATAGCATTAGGAGCGGCTATGAGGCCCTGCAGAACTGCAGTGGCAAAGCCTGCCATGGATTTAGAGTAGATTGGTAAATGATAGTGCTTTGTGAAGTTGTGCACTGAACTCCAGGTAGCAGCCTCTAAAATGTCTTTGGTTGCTACTCCCCTGAGGAAGACTGCTGAGGTGGCTGCTGGTCTGGTTGAATGTGGCCTAATGCCCTTAGGCACTGGCTTGCCATGTGGCGAATAGCAGAAACGAATGCAGTGGCCTATCCACTTTGAAATAGTCTGTTTTGGGATAGCCTTTCCTTGTGATCCTGCAGCATATGCCACCAGTAGTTGCTCAGTCTTTCTGAAAGCTTTGGTTCTGTTCAACTAGAAGCATAGCTGTCTGTGTATATCCTAAGAATGCAGAATTCTCTCCCCCTTATTCTGTGGGTTTGGATAAAAAGTAGGCAGACTAATAGTTTGGTTAAGGGCCACACTGGACACTACCTTAGGCATAAATCTCACGTTTCTCCTCAGAGAAACCCTGTCTAGATAAAAAATTATAAAAGGTTCCACAGCCATGAGTGTCTGTAGCTCTGAGACTCGTCTTGGAGAGGTTATTGCTAGGAGCAGAGCTGTTTTCCAAGATAAAAACTTTATATCAGCTGTAGAGGCTGGCTCAAAAGGGGGCAAAGTGAGTTTTTCCAAAACATAATTGAGGTCCCATGCAAGTATTGTTGATCTCCTTGGAGGCCTTAAGTTTTTGGCTCCTCTGAGGTATTGCCTTAAATGATGAGAAAAGATTGGTGGCTCTGTATTGTAATGAGCCGAAATGGCAGAGGCATGAATTTTAATTCATGAAAAGAACAGGCCTTTGTCCAGCACCTCACTTAAGTATTGCAAAATCTGAGTAATATTTTGTAATGTTGTGTCAATTCCTTGTGCCTGGTTCCAGGCAGAGAATCTCTTCCATTTTCCAGCATAAGATTATCTAGTACTAGGCCTCCTGGCCTCCAAAATGACATCCATCACCGCTTTAGTGAGAGTTGTGTTTTGTACGACTACATTATCCGCCATGCTGCCAGATTTAAGGTCTTGAGTTGGCTGTGCAGGATCTGATTGTTTTGTTGGGACAGTAGGCGAGGTATTTGAGGTAAGGTCCAGGCTGGGCATTGAGACAAGTTCCTTAGGATTGGATGCCAGTACTGGCAGGGCCAGTCTGGGGCAATAGATATCATTTTTGGCTTCTCTTGTCCGACCTTTAGGAGTACCTTGGGGAGGAGAGGCAGGGGTGGAAAGGCATATACTGTTAAGTTTTTCCAGCTGAAAGATAGGGCATCCACTTTCCATGCTGGTCTGTGATCAGTCCTTGTGCAGAATCTCTTTAGCTGGCAGTTGTGAGGAGAGGCAAATAGATCTATGTCCCGGCATACCCATTTCCTTGTCATCATGTTGAAGACTTGTGGATCCAATTTCCACTCTTGGGGATCCATGAGGTTTCTGTTTAGTTAGTCTGCCAGAGTAGTTATCTTTCCTGGCAGGAATTGTGCCTGCAGATGTACTTGGTAAGTCACTGCTGTCTCCCACAATGTTATGGCTAGTCTGCAGAGGGGGTAAGAATGAGCGTCTCCCTGCTTGTTTACATACCACATGACCATGGTATTGTTTGTCGTTATCAGTAGATGTCCCGGATGAAGTAGGTCCTTGAGGGCTGTCAGGGCATTCTGAACAGCTAGCATCTCTTTTTGATTGATATGCAGATGCATTTGGTTGGCGGACCATGTCCCTTGAATAGATCTTCCTGCCATGTGTGCCCCCCAGGCATAATCTGATGCATCCATTGTCAATATCTGCCTGGCTGGGGGTAAGGTGAATGGCTGCCCTTGTTCTGGTGACAGGCCTTCGCCCACCATCGAAACTCCTGTTGCAGGCAGGGAATGCTGGTAATTATTGTTTCCAGGCTGTGGCAATGCTGAGTCCAAACACTTTTTAGGTACCACTGAAGTTTCCTCATATGCAGTCTTGCATATGGAATTAGTAGAATGCAGGATGCCATGAAGCCCAAAGCCTGCAGAATTTTTCTTGCAGATAACTGGGCCTTTGTTGCCAACAGTTTGAAAAAGGTAGTCAGTTGCCTTTGTTTGTCTGGCGTGAGATAAGCCATCTGGGCAGTTGTATTTAAGCTTGCACCCATGAATATTATCTCTTGAGAGGGTACTAGTTTTGATTTCTGTTCGTTGACTGTGCACCCTAGGCATGGTAGCAATCTCTTTACAAATGCCAGATGCTGTAGTAGAAAGTCCTTGTTATCTGCTTGTATGAGGCAGTCGTCCAAGTAAGGATGTATTTGTATTCCTCTGTCTGCAGAATGCACTTACTGGTACATAGCACTTTGTGAAGACCCTCGGCACAGCAGATAAGCCAAAGGGCAGTGCAGAGAATTGGTAGTGCATTGAGCCAGCTTTGAATCTGAGGCATCTTCTGCATGTTTGTCTGAAGGGACATGCAGGTATGCCTCTTTTAGGTCAAAAGTCACAAGCCAAGTCTTCTTGCCCAGCATGGGCAGAAGCTGCTGTAAGGTCAACATTTTGAATTTTGGTACATCCAGATATGTGTTTAGAATAGATAGGTCCAGTATTGGTCTCCAGGCTTTGTCCTTTCTTGGTACCAAAAACAGTCTTGAATAAAATCCCTGTCCCTGCTCTTGTTCTGGTACTTGAATGGCCCTCATGTCCATGAGGGATGAGACTTGTTTTTGTGCCTCTGCCCATTGTTTTTTTGGTATGTCTGGCCAACCGTTTGCCCTTGGCAGCGTATGAAAGTGAAACTTGTACCCTGTGACACTGTCTAAAACCCATTTGTCCTGGGTTATTATGTGACAATTTTGAGAAAAAAGTGCTAGTTTTCTCCCTAAAGGTGCTGCCAGAAGATAAGTGCTTGGCGCAGGCAGGGGGAAGTCATTGGGACTGTTTCCTGTAAGGCTGTGATTTGTCTTCTCCACTTTTGGCGGAAGAAGCACCCCATTGTTTAGACCTGTATGAATCTTGGGGCTGAGATCTGCCTCTTGGGCGTCTGTATCTGCACCTTTGTAGTCTGACACTGGAAAGGACCAATTTTTTGTAGGCCAGTGTCTGCTAAATCTTGGAGGCTATACCTGTAAGAAATCCTTGACTGTTTGCATAGATTTAGCTTTTTCCTCCATTTTCTTTAACACCAAAGTATCATGCTGCAATGGAGCAGCCAATAATTTTGCTTTAACATGATCTGGTATATTTTGTTCCTTTCACCTAGCATGCCTCCTAATGACAGAACCCGTGACAACGGCCCTGCAGGAGGCCTTTAAAGAATCAAAACCACACTGCAAATTATGCTTTACAACTTGCTCAGCTGCATGCAATAAATCCTGCATTTCTTTGTTTTCTGCACCTTCAGAATTTATCAACATTTTCTGTTTAAGCAGTAACATAACATATTGTTGATATTTGAGCATATAAAACTGACAATTTAAAGCTCTTATAGCCAAGGTAGCAGAGGTATAAATCTTCTTTCCCCATCTCTCTAATGCCCTAGAATCCCCGTCGGAGGGGGTAGGGTTTTTTGCAGTGGATGTCTTGACCGCTTTGGGACCCTGGGTCAGCAGCAGGGTTTTTGAAAAGGAATTTGAGAGTCAGGCATCCTGTAGTACCTGTCCAGCTTAACAGGAGCTGGAGGTAAGGAGTCAGGGGTCAGACTGGACTCTGAAAACACATCTACAATGTCTAACAAGCGGAATAGCTAGGGGCCTGTGTTGCGGGAGTAAAATGAAGTCCCTGAGCCTTTTCTTAGATTCAGAATAATCTTGGCTCTCCCAGTGGAAATGTTCCCTCATGGTATGCAAGGTTTCCCCAAAAGAGTAATCCTCAGGAGGAGAGGCTGAAGGGATAGATTCTTCAGCATCAGAATCCTCATAGGGAGGAAGAGAGTATTCCTGATCAGAAGAGGACTCTGAAGAAATGAAAACCTGATCTGAAGATTCAAATTCTGTCTCTTGCTTAGGCCTCTTATCAGGAGGGGGATGGGAACCCCTGATCAAAGTAATTAAGTCTTTGGCCATTTTGAGCATCTGTTTTTTGGGCATGGAGGCCTGACCATGAGGCTGTTGTACTTATTTCTTTGTCTTTAAAGATGCTTTAGTCTTTGCCTTTGTAGCTGGAGTCGCTTTCATGTACAATTGAGTAGGTCTGAAAATACCCTCAGAAGCCGATGCCTGCTCAGCAGCTCCGGACCCATCTGAGGGAATAGTTTCCAATGGTCCAATACCTTGAGCTTCCAGCGGCCTAGGCGACTCCACATGGGAGTCTATAGTGGCCTGCGGGTCCAAAGTAGTGGGGTCAGGGGCTGCCAAAGCACCTCACTGAGAGCCGGCGAACTGGCAACTGGCTTAGAAGTTGCCTGTTTTAGACCTTGGACGCCTGTCCTCTTTTTTGTGTTTCTTGTGAATTGCGGTAGTCGGTTGGCTATCCGACGACATCGAGTAATTAAATCTTCTGCCAAAATAGTGAAATGCAAAATCATACCGGCGCTTTATAGTGCGCTGGTTAAATCTAGCACAAAACCGACAAGCAACTTTGTGGTCAGGGCCTAGGCAAGGAATACAGTAAGAATGAAAATCCTTATGAGGTATTTGCTTCCCACAAGAAATACAATTAACTTTTTCTGACCTCGGTCTGGAGCAAGAAAAAAGTTTTCCCCAACGGGGTACTTAGCTTTTAATGAAGACTTCGGACCTGAAATTCGAACACGAAAATCTCAGGAATTGGTCGACCGGCACTTGTGAACTGTTTCTGCTTCGGGCACCATGCGGCAAGAAAGACTGCAGAAAGTGGCGTTGGCTGCATCTTTTATACCCTGGTGCACTGATGTCTGGGAAGAGGCAACAGCAACCGACGCCGGACCTAGACTTTGGAATTCAGGCCGACTGAGGGTAGCCTGCCAGCAGGATAACCCAAGTGTAATGACTGCAACAGTGAAATACGAACATCATGACACAAGTCCATTAGATCTAGCTTTACCATAAAAAGATGAGGAACCAGCAGTGCAAGATACTGAAGTGATAGGATTTTGAACTTAAGAATCTTGACAAAAAATGTTTACAGAAGATCCAGCACTAACCTCTAGGATCCTTCTGGCTTGGGAACCAGAAATATCCTTGCACAATAACCTCTGCCTAGAAGGCTGACAGGCACTGGTTCTGTGATTCCCTGAAAAAGCATGGTTTGCAGAATGGAATGGGGTGGGGATCTGGTTCTATCAGCAAGAGGGAATCCCCTGAAAAGGATGGAGGGACACCCACTGTCAAGACTACACCCAATGGATTACCCTCAGAACCCAAACTGTCAAACTATCTGATGACAAAATGGAAGACAGTCTCAGACAAAGGCTACCTCCTTTCAAAACAGGCACATAAAAATTCTGCTCCAGGATTTGAAAACATTTCTGTTACCCCTAATTAGGGTGAACTTCAGTCTGATGAATTTATGCACTTTGTATTTTCATCAGGATGCATAATGGAATCTGTTTAGTACAGTGAAGCTTGGTGTCGAGCACTACAACTATGCAGCGTTAACTCTCCAGAGGCAGCTTCGCTTTCCACTACTACACTGGGTTGCTTTAACAGCCTGAACTAGCCTACTTTCCTTAAATCTAAACATGTACTTGGACTGCCAAGGATGAACTCTGCAGAGTGCAAGTGCAATGTTTAGCCCACAGCTGTGCAATGAATCATGATGCCTTTGATGCTGCATTAAACACGATTCATGCAAAGAACTGTATACCTTAACAGGTAAACCACTTCCATTCCTCATTTTTAACATCTTTGCTAAATAATCACTTAAGACATAGGCAAACATATATTTGTATAAAAGAAAACAAACCACATTAACATATTCCCAGTTGCAAACATTATAGAACACACTTTAGTACACTTAGCATCAATTCAACATTAAATAAATTCATCAATTCCTGCCTTCCTTTAAACCTCACTCCTCCACTAAAACATTACTCTGCATATAATATTACAATTTCCATTTTTTCTATTTAACTTTCTCCTACCCTTTTCTAAAAAAATCCCACTTCTGTTGCGTGGATCTCTGATAAACATTCAATACTTGAAATTCAGTTGGTTTAGACTGATTTCCATTTTTTATAAATGTAGTGTTGGTAACCACCAGAATTAAAATGAAGGCCTTACTATTGTGTTTAGGAAATTCAGATCCTATATCCCATCTCAAAAAAATAATTTCCTTAGTTACACTCACTTGCTCACCCAATACTTCTGACAGAGTACTCTATAGGGAATTTTTAAAATCTACCAAGTCATTACACTCCAAAAACATATGCCTTCCAGTTACCTTTTTTCCATCACGCCTCCAACATCTACCATCTACCTGAAGAAAAATTCTTTGTGGAGTCTGCCTGGGGTATAAAAATACCCATCAAACCACTTCCAAGCAAAAATCCCATACCTTCTAGACTTAACTGCATATTCGGGAGCCATACACATCTTTTCCCATTACTTGTGAATAGCTTATCCAATTCTCTTTTCCCAGTCTTTTCTAACTTCCTATTGCTGATTCCTACAGTTACCGTGCAGTATTTTATATGCAATACTAATTACTTTAAGTTATGTACTTTCGGTAACTTGGCATATGTGTTGTCCATTTTCATTCTTCCTCAAAGATGGGGTTGGATCCGACTCAGCTGCATAAAAAAGATTTTGAATCCAATTCTCAAACCTACTCCCTCTATCCATAATACTCTATTCTCTCCCCAACTCCTCAGATCGAGTTTGCTACCTAATCTCCCAATTTATGACAGACAAGAAAAACACAAGAAAAAGTTAAGTCTCAAACCTGGAAATGAAGGCTCCAATACAGACTACCATGTACTTCTAGGACAGACAAGGCTGGGGGGATGGAAACTAGGGTAAGTGAAAAAGAATGAAAATGGAGAACACAGATGCCAAGTTATTTTAAGTACATAAATTCGAACTCTGATGTCCCTTTTCATTTTTTCTCTCAGATGGGACAGAATCCCTATCTACGTAGTCCTTGGACGGCCCTCATGGCAGGGCATGCTGGAACACAAACAAGCCAAAAGAAACTCTGCTTCTAGAGACAATGTCCAATTTGTAATGTGCAACAAAGGTGCAAGTCCTAGACCAAGTGGCTGCAGCACAATCATCAACTGAAGGCCTTGACAAAAAGGCAGACAATGTAGCCACAGACTGACTGTAGTGAGCTCTAGGGGAGTCTTGGTAAATCTAATCTTTTTTGAGACTAAACCAGTGAAATTGCTATCAGTAATCTATTTGGTCAGACTAAGTTTAAACGCAGCCGGGCACAAGTAGCCAAGGGAAAAGGACAAAGAGCTAATCGGAATGCCTGCTCTGTTCTGTGAAGGTAAAAATGTAACTGCCTGTGCACATCAAGGAGGTGGAAACCAGGTACTACCCCCTTATTTGCAAATTTTAGAAACACTGGTAATTGTATAGACTGGTTAATGTTATTCTGCATAGGTACTTTAGGAAGAAAAGAAGAATTGGTCCGTAGAGATACTCTGTCCTTATGGAAAATAATTTAATGAGGCTTAGCTGATGAGGCCTGAAACAAATTCTTTTTGCCTAAGTAATAGAAAAACATCTTTGTAGTAGCCAAGACAGAAATTTCATTTCACATTTGTCTGCTGTTCAAAGGGTTTCTGAGAAACCCTGAAGAACCACAGCAAGGTCCCAAGGAGGAGAGGAGTCTTTTACTGGGGGGGTCTGAGAAAAAGACGCCCTTCAGGAAGGCTTTACATAATCTGGATGTAGCTAGAGAAAGGTCTGAAGAAGTTTGGTAATTTTAAACCTGACGAAAGCACTTACCAATAAAGGTAATTTACTGGCTTTAGCACCTATGGATCTCTTCATTTTCAAGGTGCAAGTCAAGGGGCTGAAATCAGCAGCAAAGGGTCTAAGGGACGAACGACTTATAAATGGCGCAGTTTTTATAATCATGATCCCTGCCCAAACGAGAGATACTGGTCGTGTCTTTCAGGGGAATCTGATGACCACAGTTGCATTTGCTCTTACCGGACATTAGACTACAGTACTACAAAAAAAGAACTGAAAAAATCCCCAATGGGGTACTTATCTTGATACGAAACTTATCTGACATCTGCGAGTAACAGGATCACCTGGCGTATGGCTCACAGCTGAAAAGTTCCAAGGGCCAGTGCGCACAGACGTCACAATTATGGCCCACGTACCTGCCAACACGTCAGACGTCCGATGCACCATCAGGGACTGAGAAGGCTTTGGAAACCTGGCTGGACAAGCTGATCAGAAGGGTAAACCCACTAATGAATACTGCAACACTGGAATATAAGGACATCCTGATCTCTTGCCATTATCAACTGATGCCTGGCTGGTGCAGTAATGAGCCAGCTGCCTAGATAATGGAAAGACCTGGAATCCCTATAGTCTCAAGTGAGCTGCTACTACTGCCATATATTTGGTGAACACCCGGGGCCTGTGGTGAGACCAAAGGGCAGAACTGATCATGACTGGCTCCCAGTCAGAAGCGAAAGTACCTGCTGGGTCGTCTGCTCATCTTTATGTGATAGTACACATGCTGAAAGTCTATTGAGCACATCCAGTCATCTTTGCCCAAAAAGGGAGATTGACTTAACAGTGACCATCCAAAACTTGGTGTGTCAAACGGACTTATTCAAGTTGAGTCCAAACTTGGTGTCTGGTCCCCTATTTTTTTTGGCACTAAAAAGAACCTTGAGTAAGTTCCATATTCTATCTGGTCTGATGGGACCCTCTTGGGTTAATTGTTTCTAGCAGCGTTTGTATTAGAATTGCTGCTTCTTCCCACTGATTGGCTGGAACATCTGAGACTTTCCCTGAGACTGGAGGTGGGAGAGAAAAGGGTATTATATAGCCTCTGGAAATAATTCTCTGCACCCAAGTTTCTTTTATGTCTAGCCAGGCACTCTGGTGCACTTATAATTGACCTATGACTGACTCCAGAGGCAGACAATCCGGCCTCCTTTCAGGAGTGCAGGTAAGATCTATTTAAGAATCAATCTCTGGACCCCTGGCTTTGCGGGCCTCCTGTGCCTCAAGGGTGGTACCGACCATTGGAGATGTATCCTCTGCCCCTGGGGGAACTTTCTCCATGCGTGGCTTGCAACAGATCATGGGATTTCCTGAACCACATCTTTCAATCACATCACTGATTACTTGACAACCATCTCTGAAGGGTCAAAAATGTATGTCTACTGCAAACAGGGTATTTACATCCTTCTCACACCTAGATAATGTGTCCTTCGCTTTGAGCCAAAAACATGCTGTCAAAAGGAGCACTGATGAAAGAAGACTTGAAGGGCTTCACAAAATCATATGACCACATCCAGGCATGTCTCCTGATGGAAAAGCCTGAGCCCTTTTGCCCTCGTGGTGCCTTTGGCTACATGCAAAATGAGCCTCATGGATTAATTTGAAACAGACAATAGGGTAGCCAACTGAAGTCACGGATGACAGGGCCTCGGCAAAAATGGATCCTGAGAGGGTAGTTGACAATTCTTTAATCAAACCTTTCTGCAGCCTTGTAAAATGTGCCAAATCAGTGACTTTAAGGTGAAAGTTGCTGAAGCAGAGACATACTTCTCAAACCTGTCAATTGCCCAAGACTCCCTGTTAGGGGTTGAACACTGGAACTCTTCAGGAAGTTCCTTTTTGGTGGCCGCCGCCATGACCATGGCCATCCATGTGTACCCCTTCAACATCAGAACTGCTTATCTGAAGGTGGTGCCATAATCTTGGCCGGTCCCCTGGGTATGAGTTCAACTGTGTCAGGTTCCTTCCATTCCCACCAAGAGACTAATTCAGTAAGCTCT
Source organism: Protopterus annectens (assembly GCF_019279795.1). Taxonomy (NCBI): domain Eukaryota; kingdom Metazoa; phylum Chordata; order Ceratodontiformes; family Protopteridae; genus Protopterus; species Protopterus annectens. The sequence continues at coordinate 95,499,713 of NC_056750.1, forward strand.
TCGGCAGATGGAGTTACCCAGGAGGTACACTGGCCAGTACCGAAAGCCTCCATGAATACAGACTCCTCAAATGAAAGATTGCTGGGTATCAAACCACCTCTCTGTTTTAAGATCTTAAAGATGTCTCCAAATGAGACATCTTTAGGAGGTGACCATGGAGATCCTTCACCTTCCTTTAAGTCCATATCCTCCATGATTGACTCAAGGAGAGGCCAAGTGCTTCGTTTAACATTTTCCAAAGAACCTCCTCAGTGGGCTGCTCCAGGGAGGCATCGGAAGAAACTATAATACCCTGCTGGGAAACCTGGAGCGCTCAGAATGGCTGCCACTGTGGTAGAGTGATAAGGATCCACACGCAGAGACATCAAGACAGAAGTTTGAAGATCCGAGGGGCTTGGATCCATCCATTCAGCTAGGGCAGAAAAAAACACTTCACAGCCACGAAGGCAGACAACTCCAGAGAACGTGAAGACCTCTGTTCCAAAAAAACAAGCTTTTGAACCATTGTTTTCCACTGCTCCAAAAACAATCTCCCAGAGGTGGAAGCCAGAGCCAATCTTTCCAATCCCAAGGCTATGAAGCACAGAGATGGCTCAAACAACTTCGGAGTCTACTCCAATACCCTGGATCCAACACACACTGGATCTAACAGGGAAGCTTCAGCTCCAACAGCCCTCTGGATCCAACTGAACCAGAGCAGAGTAAACTTCAGATCCTGCTACCTTTGGACCCAAGCCAGACAGACAGAAGGCTCAGATCCAGGGACTCAAACAGATGAGGGAATCAGAGGAGGAACTTGTAGCACGGGTGTAGTCGAATAAAGGACCTCCTGACTCAACAGGTAGGAGCCAAGACACCCATCTGACTCTGCACAGAGAGGATTTTCACCACTGCTCCTTCCACATCTTCCTCCACCAAACTTCTGGAAAAATGAATGGAAACAATGTAGGGGGATCTGGCTCAGTAAAATACCCTAAAAGGGGGGAGGGCATCCTTGAAGACACTAGATCCACAGATGGCGAGTATTTTGTCCTGGATAGATATACAAGGCTTGAGGCAGTCAATCAGATATCTTTTTTTGTTGGATTGGAGGTCGTTTGGTCTACAACTTTTTTCCCTTTTCTGATTTGAGGGTGAGGAAAGTATAGTTGTGTACACTTGCCATAAATGTAGATGTTACAGTGTATTCACTGTTGCAGTCACTACATTTGGGTAATCTGCTGGCAGGTTGCCCTCAGTCGGCCTGAATAACAAAGTCTTGGGTCCTGCGTCGGTTGCTGCCTCCTCTTCCATGACGTCAGGAGTAAAGAACATGCAGACAAAGCCATTTTATTCAGTTTTTCTTGCCCCAGATGTCAGGTGCCCCCACATGGGGAGCAAAAAAAATGTACATATATATACATATATACATATATACATATACACACACACACACACACACACACACACACACACACACACACACACATCAGTAAATATAGAAATGCACTTTTAGAAAAATAAAGTTTTACCTTCAACTAAAAGCAAATACACCACAAAGGTTTTTGAGTATAGTGAAGGAAAGAAAAGGTATAGAAAGGGGGATGGCTGGTGGGTAACCCGGACTGCAACAGTGAATGCACTCGAACATCTACATTTATGCTAAGTGTACACAACTGTACTATGTTCTTCGTGTTTCACTGTTGCAGTCATTACATTTGGGTAGAATCCCAAAGCTATGGATGGGAGGATGGAACTAAACAGCATTAGGAGCAGCTATAAGGCCCTGCAGGACTGCAGTGGTAAAGCCTGCCCTGGATTTGGAGAAGAGAGGTAAATGACGACGCTTTGTGAAGGTATGAACAGAGCTCGAAGTAGCAGCTTCTAGAATGTCTTAGGTTGGGACCCCTCTGAGAAAAGCTGCTGAAGTAGAGGCAGCCCTTGTGGAATGTGATCTGATCCCCTTGGGCACAGGTTTACCATGGTGCAAACAGCAGAAATGAATGCAGTGGCTTATCCATTTAGAAATAGTCTGCTTTAATATAGCCTTCTCCTCCGACCATGCAGCAAATGCTACCAGTAGTTGCTCAGACTTTTAGAGATTTGGTCCTATTTAGGTAGAATCTTAGTTGTCTGTGTACATCCAATGAATGCAAAATCTGCTCCCCCTTGTTCTGCGTATTTGGGTAAAATGTTGGCAAGTAAATGGTCTGGTTAAGAGCCACACTGGATACCACCTTAGGCATAAAAGGAGGATTGGTCCCGAGGGACACCCTGTCCGGGTAAAATATAACAAAAGGCCATGAGAGCCTGTAGTTCTGAAATCCTTCTTGCGGAAGTGACTGCCAAAAGAAAAAGCTGTTTTCCAAGATAAATTTTATATCCACAGTAGCTGCTGGTTCAAAAGGAGGCAGGGTGAGTTTTTCCAGCACAAAATTGAGGTCCCATGCAAGAGTTGGTGCTCTTCTAGGAGGCTTTAAATTTTTGCCCCCTCTAAGATTCTGTTTAAGCTGAGAATGGGAAGAGAGGGGAGGCTCTGTGTTGTAATGAGCCGAGATGGCAGATGCATGGATTTTTATTGAAGAAAAAGATAGGCCCTTGTCAAGCATCTCAGTCAAATATTGTAAAATCGGAGGAATATTGGGGTTTGTTGTGTCTATTATTCCTTGTGCTTGGTTCCAAGCACAGAACCTCTTCCATTTATTAGCATAAGATTTTCTAATACTAGGCCTTTTGGCTTCCAAAATGATATCCATCACAGATTTTTCTGAGGTGTTGCTTGAATAAATCAGTTGATTAGCCATGATGTAAGATTCAGAGTCTGGAGCTGAGTGTGCAGAATTTGATAGTTCTGCTGAGACAGTAGATGAGGTATTTGAAGCAAGTACCAAGGTGGAAGGCGAGACACTTTCCTTAGAAGCGGGTACCAGTGCTGCCGGGGTCAGTCCGGAGCAATTAGGATCATTTTTGTTTTTTCCTGTCTGACTTTTAGTAAGACCTTGGACAGTAGAGGCAGAGGGGGAAGGCATAAACTGATAGGTTTTTCCAGCTGAAGGAGACAGCATCCACTTTCCATGCTTTTTTGTAATGAGTTCTTGTGCAGAATTTGTCCAACTGATAATTTTGGGGAGAGGCAAATAGATCTATGTCTGGCCTCCCCCATTTCTGTGTTAACATGCTGAAGATTTGTGGATCCAGTTTCCATTCGTGCGGGTCCATAAGATTTTTGCTTAGGTCGCCTGCCAGAGTATTTTGCTTTCCTGGCAGGAATTGAGCTTGAAGATGTATTTGGTAAGTCAAGGCTGTGCTCGACAAAGCCATGGCTAGTCTGCAAAGGGGGTAAGTATGTGCATCCCCCTGTTTGTTAATGTACAACATAACTTTGGTGTTGTCCGTCTTTATCAGTAGTTGCCCTGGATGAAGTAAATCTTTGAAGGCTGTCAGAGCATTCTGAACAGCTTGCATCTCTTTCTGGATGATATGCAGATGCATTTGGTTTGGGCTCCTTTTGCCCTGAATGCATCTCCCTGCCAAGTGGGCCTCCTCAAGCATAGTCTGATGCGTCTGTAGTTAGGGTTTGGGTGGCAGGGGGTAGAGTGAATGACAGTCCCTTGTTTTGGTGGCATGTCTCTGCCCACCAAAGAAACTTCTGTTGTAGGTAGGGAAGGAGAGAAATCATTGTTTCCAGGCTGTGACAATGTTGACTCCATAAACTTTTTAGGTACCATTGAAGTTTCCTCATAAGCAGTCTCGCATACGGAATTAGTAGAATGCAGGATGCCATGAACCCAAAAGCCTGCAGAATTTGTCTTGCAGATAACTGGGTTTTTGTTGCCATTTGTTTTAAGTATGTTGTCAGTTGCCGTTGTTTGTCTGGTAAGCTATCTGGGCAGTTGTATTCAAGCTTGCTCCCAGGAATGTAATTATTTGAGAGGGTACCAGTTGTGATTTATTTTCGTTATGGTGTACCCTAGGCATGCCAGAAGCCTTTTTACAAATGCCAGTTGTTGAAGAAAACTGTCCTTGTCCTCTGCTTGAATGAGACAATCGTCCAGATAAGGATAAATTTGAATGCTTTTGTCTGCAGAATGCAATTTCTGGTGCCGGGCACTTTGTAAAGACCCTGGGCGCAGTAGATAAGCCAAAGGGCAGTGCAGATAATTTGTAATGCAAAAAACCTGCTTTGAAGCGGAGCTATCTTCTGCATGATTCTCTTATTGGGATATGCAGGTATGCCTCTTAAGTCTAGAGTTACTAACCAAGCATTATTGCCTAGCATAGGCAGTAGCTGTTGTAAAGACAGCATTTTGAATTTTGGAATGTCTAGGAACATGTTCAGAATTGATAAGGGTACCAGGAAAAGTCTTGAATAAAAACCTTGTCCTTTTTCCTTTTCTGATACCGGTTGAATAGCCCTCATATCCATGAGGGACCTGACTTGTTTCTGGGCCTCTGCCCACTGGTTTTGTGGCAGATCTGGCCATCCATTTGAAATTGGGAAAGTATGGAAATGAATTCTGTACCCTGGGATACTATGTTTAATACCCACTTGTCCTGGGTAATTAACTGCCAATTTTGAGCATGAAGTGCTAGTCCCCCCCCCCCCCCCAAGGGGGCTGCCAAAAGATAAGTGCTTGGTGATGGTAGAGGAAAATAATTGAAACTGTTTACTGTAGGGGTTGTGCTTTGTTTCCTCCAGATTTGGAGGTGGAAGCACCCCATTGCTTTGACCTGTAAAAAACCTGTGATTGGTATCTGGAGCCTTTTGAGCGCCTGGATTTGCCCCGAGTAGCTCTGTTGGACACAGGAAAGAACCAATTTTTAGTAGGCCAGTGCCTACTGAACCTGGGTGGCTGCACATGCAAGAAATCTTTTACAGTTTGCCTAGATTTAGCTTTGTCTTCCATTTTCTTTAAAACCTCTTCTGCCTTATTACCAAACAGAGCATCATGCTGCAAAGGAGCAACCAACAATTTAGTTTTAACATGATTAGGCAGATTTTGCTCCTTGAGCCAGGCATGCCTTCTAATCACAGATCCATTAACAGCAGCCGTACAAGAGGCCTCCAAGGAATCAAAACCACATTGCCAAGTATGCTTTCCAACCTGTTCTGCTGAATGCAATATTTCATGTAACTAATTTCCACACAATCAGAAATCAACATAACATGCTGATGATATTTAAGCATATGTTTAAAGCCCTGATTGCCAAGGTTGCAGACGTATAAACCTTCTTACCCCATCTATCCAGTGCCCTGGAATCTCTATCAGAAGGGGTAGGATTTTTGGCTGTAGAGGCCTTTACACCCTTGGGACCCTGAGAAATAGTCTCAGGATCATCAGCAGGATTTTTGAAAAGAAATTTATGGGAGTCAGGAGCCCTGTAATATCTGGCTTACTAGGAGCCGAAGGCAGGGAATCAGGAGCCATGCTAGATTCCGAGAACACATCAACAATGTCTAATACAGGAGGTATAGCCAAAGGCCTATGCTGAGGAAGGAGGAAATCTCCAAATATCTTTTTTGATTCGAAGAAGTCCTGACTCTCCCAGTGAAAATGCTCCCTTAAAGTATGCAAAGTCTCTCCAAAAGAGTAATCCTCAGGAGGAGACGCAGATGGGATGGATTCCTTTGCGGGGGGGGGGGGGACCCCTGATCAAGGTAATTAAATCCTCAGCCATTTTGATCGTCTGTTTTTTAGGCATAGGGGCCTGAGCAGGCTCATGCGTCGTTTTTTTAGACAGAGAAGTTGTTTTTGACCTTGTTTTTGTTGCTGGCGTCGGTTTAATATAAAAATGTTGAGGCCTGAAAACACCCTCAGAAGCCGGTGCCTGCTCAGCGGCTCCGGTCCCATCCGAGGGAGACGCATCTGCGGGTTCAATACTCTGAGAATCTCGTGGCATACCGGACTCCGAATGGGTCTCGGTAGAGGCCTGTGACTCAAAAGTAGTGGGCATCAGGGGCTGCGAAAGCACCTCAGTGAGAACTGACTGGCTTAGGAGAAGCTTCGGCGGTTTTGGACCTCGACGGTCTGTCTTCTTCTTTGCATTTTTTATGAACTCCGGTAGTTGGATTGCTAACCGAAATTTCAGGATAATTAAATCCTGAACCAAATTATTTAAATGCAAAAATAAACAGACGTTTAATAGTGTGTTGGTTAAATCTAGCACAAAATCAACAGCAAGGCACTTTGTGATCAGGGCCTAGGCAAGGATACAGTACAAATGAAAATCCATGAGGTATTTGCTTCCCACGAGTAATGCAATTATTAACTTTTACTGACATAGGTATGGAGCAAGAAAAAGTTTCCCCAACGGGGTACTTAGCTTTACTTTGAAGACTTTGGTTCTGAAACTCAAATACGAAAATTTCAGGAGTCGGCCGACCGGCACTTGCGAACTGCTTCTGCTTCAGGCACCACGCGGCAAGAAAAACGGAATAAAATGGCGTCGGCTGCATGTTTTATACACTTGACGTCATGGAAAAGTAGACAGCAACCGATGCAGGACCTAAGATTTTGTTATTCAGGCAGACTGAGGGCAACCTGCCAGCAGATTACCCAATGTAATGACTGCAACAGTGAAACACAAAGAACATAGCTTGGATCTGACCGGATCAAACTTGTGCCTTTTCCCTCGGCAGCTCTGAAACCAGGGAGGATGAGGTGGATGGTTTTAGAAATGAGGGTTTTGACACTTCACTTTTGGGGGACTGAGCCTCAGATATTGCATTTCTGAAAGCAGATGGTAATGAACCTTTCAGTACAAGTTTCTTTCGCCCAAAGCCCGGAGATTGAAGCCATGGCAGACTTACTCTTCTTGGAATTGTAAAGGACCCAAGTCAGTAAAACACACAGTGAGGACAGACAATGTTAGTTTTTACCTGCACTTAACCCTTTTTTTAAACCCACTGGGGACTTTTTCCTACATAATACCAAACTTTATAGGAAGAAAATTTAAGGAAGAACAGGATTTTTTTTTGAAATTACTAACTACAGTAATAAGTATGCCAAGTACGAAAGGAAAGAAAAGGAAACTAATTTAACCAAATATGGTAACAAGTAGTACAACGCCATATGAAGGTAAGGGACAAGTAAAACATACATATTAGAAAATTAACTGGAAGATATGGCCAAATCTCCTCAGAATGAGATGTACTGGGCCCAGGATTTTAGAACTTCAAATCCAGAATTGAAGACTTTGATGAGGAGGTTATGACTACTGGAGCCAAAACCTTTGGATCAGAGTAAGGTTTCAGATCAAAGGATCAGCTAACAGATGTCAGATGTGAAGATGTAGGATCCTTTACTCTACAGATCTTCACAGGCTCTGAGGAAGACCTTTTCTTATGTTCTGAAGAAACAGACTTAGACTTTGAAGGGGGTTTGAGCCCCAGACATAGAAGCAGGTAGCAAACCTTTCAAAATCAGTTTGACACACCTGTTTGCCAAACCCCTGGGGTTAAAGGTAGGGCACACTGAACAAGCTGTATTCAAATGGTCAGGTCCAAGGCAATAAACACACTCCCTGTGGCCAATGGAGTCGGGGATTTTATGCCCACAGGAAATTCTTTTTTTTTTAAACCCATAGCTTTTTCGGACATGGCTTTAAGCTGCAGAGTAAAAAATTTATCAGCAGAAAAAAAATATGTATACTTTTTTATACATCAAAAAGGTGAAGAAAAGATAAGGAAAAATATATGATTTACCAGCAATGGCAGTCAGAATATACCATACGTTGTTAAAGGGGTAAGGAGAGCACCAGCAATAGTACAGAAAAAACTATTAGTTCGTTGTACAGCAGAAAAACAGGAAGATTAAACACGCCTGCGAATAGCTAAAGGAAGTAGTACAGTAAAAAAAAAAAAAAAAAATGTGTGTATATATGTGTGTGTGTGTGTGTATATATATATATATATATATATATATATATATATATATATATATATATATATAGATATATATATACACACACACACGCGTATATATACATATATATATATATATATATTTATAGATATCAAATACAATATATATATATATATATATATATATATATATATATATATATATATATATATATATATACTAGTAGAAGGAAAAGCTTTCTCTTACAAAAGCTTGAGTGAAACCTGCATGTAACCACGATGGCGGAAAACAAGATCTGAGTAAGTTGGATGCAGTGGGGCATTATTGGTAGGAGGAGGAGCTCAAGAGTTAGATCTGAAGTCTGCAGTATGCAGCTGAGTCGGATCAGAGGATCGGTTCTGAACCCATTGGTGAAGAATGCAAAGGACATCACATCTACTGTTATGCTTTCTGGTATCCCACACCACTTGAAAAATACCTCAAACATTATCAAAAACAAACCTAGCTGTCTCACCTTATCTGTTACTACTACAAAGAAATATTTAGGAATCACTCTTGGTCCACACTACTCTTGTGGACCTCCTCACACTGTACTCACTACCAAAAAAATATTACTACAACTCGATATCTTATAAAATATCGAGATTGCTTATCAATGTTGCAATCAGTGTACTTGTACCCAAGTTAGAATGTAACCTTCCTAACTTTCTTCTTTCTTCAGAACTCATCTTTAATTAACACTACCAAAAACAAAATTATTGAATTTATCCACATAACTTATCACAAAGCATACCAGTGTATTCCATTAACTAAATGCCACGGACTTCCATTAAATGGAACATCTTCACTACTTTTAAACACATTCACATTCAAATTATTGCAATATAGTTACTATCCACCACTGTAAATTACTGGATAGGAAAAGTAAAGTTGCGTCTCCTTACCATAAAAGTTAATGGTAGAGTGTTTTCACTGTTGTAGTAATGCTTGGGATTTCCTGCTGTGGAACCTATTGGTTGGCCTTAACACCAGTGACTTTAATCCCCTCCTTTTGATCTGGCAGACACACTCCACTCCCTTGTCAGGGCATCAGAGTATAAGGGTAGTCAGCTGGTGCCGTATTTCAGGTCTTTCTTTCCCTGTCAGGATGGAAGCCCATGCTTTAAACCCTCATCCAGCAGCACCAAATGACTCCACTGTCTCCAGAAGGAAATGGATAGGAAGACCTGAAGGGAGGAAAAAAAAGGGGGGAAGGGACCTACAAAAAATGGGTAGCATATGCTTAGTCCAAGTTACTTGCAGCTGCAAATTATGGGAAGTAGGGAGAGAAAAATAACCAAGACAACTTAACAGTTAAAACTATTGTTCAAGTCAGCGCCGAAGTAAGAAGATTCCCAAAGGTGATGAGTTGAGTGGAGGGTAAGTTGGAGCTAGGAGGAAAGAAAGGTGGCCTTACAGAACTGCAGAGGTGAAACCTGCTCTGGAGGATGACAGGCTCTACTGTGTTTAGTAATGTGTGGACTTAAGACCAGGTGGCTGTCTTCAATATTTCTCTGCTGGGCACTCCTCTGATGAAGGCAGTGGCTCTAGGATAATTTAGTTCTAATGTGAAGTGGCACCTCCTCATTATGGTGCCTGTAAAAGGAAAATAAATGGTCTGCCTGCTAACAGGTTTACCCAAGTGATTACATACAAGGGCCACAAAAAAGCTGATATGACACTGACATTTTTAAACCTGTCCAGGTGATACCTGAGCTATCTCTGAATGTCTAGGGAGTGTAAAATTCTCTCCTCTGCACTGAGTGCGTGTCTACCTTATGGATAATTCTGTAACCACTTTGGACATAAAAGGGGTATTAGTTTCAAGGGGAATTTTTTGTCAATATGAAATTTCAGAAAGGGTTCTTCACACATTCAAGTCTGCAATGATATTCATCAAGCTGAGGTGGAAAGCCATGAACAATGCTGTTGTCCAAGTTATTAAACTTATTTTCTGATGAAGTTGCTGGCTTAAAGGGGGATACAGCAAGCTTCTCGGGCTGAAAGCTCAGGTCACAGGATGGAGCAGGGCCTCCCCTGGATGATCTAAGGTGGATGAGGCCTTTAGGGAAAAGTACAGTTGTGGAAGAACTTACCATAACAGTAGGCATCCTACTGATCATTGCTGCAGTTATCCAAACAAATTGGTTTTCACTGCTAATGTCCAGATGAGGTAGCAAAGTCTAAACCTTCCAAGTGGCTTATGTCTGAAGTATGTTCTCAGCTAGCCAGCATAGGAGTATATAAGCAGATGTATTGTGAGTAAATCCTCAGACCATCTCCACTCCAGGAGTAACCTCTGACAGAAGTGCTCAGCTAGGAAGGGTAAAACAGGAGAAGAGAAGTCCCCTTTGGTCCTAAGAAATAAGTTGGCATGTAAAGGAGCAAGGAATATTCCAACAGTTATCAAAAGGACGTTTACTGTTATGGTAAAATCTTACACAACTGTACTATGCAGTTACTGAAATCAATGTTGCAGCATTCCAAACAGACTCAAAAAGCTTAAGTGAGCAGAAAGGAAGACTGGTTGACAATGGGGGTGCATGCCCAAGAGGCTAGAAAGGACTGCCAGGCAAAAGCAGTCCTTGAACCTGGAAACTGAATCAATTCTGTAGTGTTTAATGAAATAGAGTCAGGAGCAAAGGACATGGATGCAAAGGCTTTCAAAAAAGGCTTTCAGGACTATAGACAGGGGAACAGGCTGGAGTGCCCACGTCTAACAGATTATGGCATCTCTTTTGGACATCAAAGATTTGCTTAGATGCACTCAAAATGCCACATCACGTTTATAATGGTTTCGCCAAAGGTTGGATCTTCACAGGGGAATAAGGAAAGAAGGAATCCTCATCATTAGAGGAACTTGGGCAGCAGTGTGAATTTGAGAGGAGTAAGCTGGAAAATTGTCATCAAATATGAAGTCTCAGAAAAAGTTTACACAGTAATTTTCTGTGGAGTGGAAAGAGGAGCTGAAAAGGAAGGTTTAAGGGCTACAATAACCTTCAACAAGCTCTGAGTAAAGTCCAACCACATATTCTCCCTAGGAGGAGGACAAGAACCATGTTTTGTCTTTTGTTATTTATTTCTTTATGGTAATGTCTGCCTGAGTCAAGTGCAGAGGCTCCAACCCCTGAAGTACTTCAGTCTCTCAGGAATTTCTACCTGTACTAAAACCAGCATGGTGCCTTCTAATCCTTCCAAGATCATGATCAGTGGCTTCTCCTTCTCAGTTGCATTAACTGTCGCTTTGAGCATACAGCCCTCTGATGCCATCCTTGCCTCAAATGGGGTTGCAACAGACAGCATCCGAAGTAGAGTCAGATATACCTTAACTTCATAGTCTCTGCAGGTAAATCAGACTGGGCGGAGAGAGTCTCAGGCCTAGGCCTTTTGAGTTTCTTCTTAGGTGTGGAAGGTGCATCAGGTATGGATGGATCCACCACCTTAGAATGGGACAAATGCTTCAGTTGTTGGGTCACTACAAATGTTTTCAGCAAAGGCAAATACAATGTCTTGGGTACAAAGGACTGGCAACTGCAACAAGCTTTCCAGTAGTGTTTTGCTCCCTCTCAGAAAAGACAGTAGGCGCGGAGGTCTTTATGAGATTACTGCTTAATGAACTCATGGCTGTAGTAACAAATTATAGCAGAATAGTTTAAACAAAGCGAATAGTTGTGTAACATCTTACCGTAACCCATAGATGTCTTTCTCTTTCATGTTCCAGTATTCCAAACCCTTGGATTTTCCTCTATTGCTACCCAAACGTCCAGCTAGTACACTAAAGCTTCTATTCACTGCAGGGTACGTGGGACATCTGACATTGGCAAAGGGAATGTGGGCCATAAAACTGACACCTTCATGTACCAGAACTCAGAACGGAGCATCTCAGTCCCATGATAACTGTACAAATCCAGTGCCATCCAAGAGGAGGCAGTTTACTGGAAGAAGGGGGAAGGAGGGTGGGGGGAGGAATACTGCAACATGGAAGAGAAGGATCTCTATGGTTTTGGAGGATTTTACACAACTATTCTATGTCCTTCTATTCTCATAATCCAGTATTACAAACCCTTAGGTCAGTGCCAAAATTTAAAGGGAAGAAGAGGGTGGAGGCTTGGAACTACTTTCTATGAATCCATGAAGGATTGCCCTGGCAAATCCAGCCTTGGATTGGAAATGTGATCCAATTTATAAAGTTTGGTAAAGGTGTGGACAAAGGTCCACATAGCTGCCTCAAACAGTGGCAGTGCCCAGTCCTTGAAAGAAAGCTCCAGATGAAGCCATAGCCCTAGTGGTGTGTGCTTTAATCTTAGACCCTAAGGATTTCCCCATGGTCTACACAGCAGAAGGAAACTGCCCTGGAACTCCAGGCAGAAATTGCCTGCTTTGTCCGTGCTTTCCCCAGAGCCCTGGTGTAGATCATAGTCTATGTGCTGTATCTTTAAGCAGCATATCAAGGAGTCAACATGCACATATAAATACTGGGCAAGTGCTATTTCCAGTGCCATTTTGACAGCGCAGCCAGAGTGTGAGCATGTACGATTGCAGTAATCAGTCTGTATATAAGTTACTCAAGTTAAAGTCAGTAAACCTTTAGCATGATGTGTTTGTATGCTTCCACTTCAAAACATCTAAAACCCATAACATCTATAATCATAACATTGAAACCATAACATCTACAACTCAAAACATCTAAAACCCATAACATCGAATTTCTTAACATCTAAAATGTGCATGACAACATCGAACACTAGAAATCGCATTTAAATAACATCCCCTCCACATATAACAGACACCAAACACACACTTTTTCCTACGTTTCTGCAGGGGAGAGAGCCCCTTTGCACCCCCCCAAGTAAATTAAATGTACCAACTCTGAGAACGCATTACAGTGTGAAAAAGTTAATTTCCTAATCCCACTGTACCACGATCACCATAAAGAATGTACACATAATGGGCAGGATTCACGATTGCTTGCATGGAGTCTAAGAGTAGTGTAAGACTCCATGCAGCCATCACGATCCAGGAACAGTCTGAATGTGCAAGTAAGAGCACCTAAAACGGCTTTTACAAGGACAGGGTGTGGATATGCTAATTACCTCACTTGCAGCCAAAAGGCATGCAAATGAGGTAATTTCGCGATCCAGGAAGCAGAAACCTGCCCGTGTAAGAGCTGTGTTATCTGCAGAAATGTACTCAGTTGATAACTGAGTACCGTTCTGCAAATAATACAATGGAGCCTTGTCAGCTCCAAATAAAGGTTGCAAATGTCCCAGGCAGCATGCCAATGGCCAAATATGTGGCCACTGGCAACGTACCCCGATGCAAACATAAAATAAAAATGTTTAATGTTTAAACGCAGAGCCACGCAAACGAGCTGCGCTATAAAAAAACAGAAAAATAAAAAATCAAACCCACAAACGTGGGTTTATGCAAAGCATGAATTTAAAACGGAAGGGAATAGCAGGCTAAAACAACATGGCCACAGAGTAGGGGTTGCTAAGGGAGGAAGCTGAGTGTAAGACATGTAACTAAGCATTAGTAGGCAATCCTATGTAAATGAGTGGTAGGATACTGAATCATACTGTTACATTGGAAATGAGGACATTCCGAGGGGAAGGTGGTCCACACAGCCTACCTGGACCTCGCAAAAGCCTTCGATACAATACCCCACTCGGGCATTATAGATAAGCTCACCAGCTTAAATATAAACCCCTATGTCACTAGATGGGTTGCAAACTGGCTCAAGGACAGAACCCACATGGTTGGCATGGCAGAGCTAGCAGGTGAAAACAATCTGAAGGCGGCAATTACACAGGCAGAAGAGTAGCCCAGCAGAGCAGTTAAAACTCTGCAAACAGCAGTGCAGAATGTTTCTCTCAGGAGACACTGCAACAGAGGAGTAAGCTATTAGAAGTGAAAACTGAAAAAGCTTCACTCAGACCAAAAATGCTAGGGGCTGCCATAGCTGCTATAAGGAGACATATGCAACTTGCTGAGGGTGGTGACTATGCAAATGCTGCTGGACAACCCACAGTGAGGAGACGGAGAAGAGTGTACAGGCCCAGGGTCACCTACCAGGGGTTACATGAGCTGGAGATAGTGGAGCTCTATAGAGTGGACAGAGACCTCCTGCAGCAAATTGTTGAGCTGTGCAGGCCACACCTCACACACAGAACCAACAGAGGGGAACCCATCCCAGTGGAAACCAAGGTATGTGTTGGCCTAAGAATACTAGCAACAGGTAGCTTCCAGAGACCAACTGGTGATATGATGGGGATATCACAGGCATCAGCATCCAGGGTACTGCACCAGTTCCTGGATGCCATGTCAGCACATGTCGGTGATGATGCATATTTACCCAATTCCCGTGAGGTATTGGCCAGCAATATGCATCTCTTCCAGCAAATAGCGGAATACCCTGAGGTAGTGGGTGCAATAGACTGCACGCATATACGCATCAAAGCACCAGCCGGTGAGCGGGGTAGGGCCTACATTAACCGCAAGGGCTTCCCCTCCAACTGCCAGGTCGTGTGTGATGCCCAGGGCATAATAATGAATGTGTGTGCTGGTTGCCCTGGAAGCTACCATGATTCCCATATCTAGCATCTGACGCAGCTGTACTAGACATTTGCCAATGGGGACATCCCACAGTCACTTAGTGGGGGATGCTGGCTACACATTGGAGCCGTGGCTGATGACACCCATCAGAAATGCACACACACCTGAACAAGAACGCCATAATGAGGCACACGCACAAACACGAAATGTAATCGAGCATGTGCTTGGGCTGCTCAAGTCACGGTTCCGGTGCCTGGACACATCTGGTGAAGCCTTGCAGTACTCAACAACTACATGTACCCAAATTGTCATGGTATGTGCTATGCTACATAATATGATTCTGCGAAAACAGCTGCAGCAGGACCAGCATAGGACTGGGCCAAACAGCCCCCCACCATTGCCAAGCCAATCACAGGCAGAGCTTGACTCGGCGGAGGAGCAACCTGAGCCTTCCCCAGTAGGCAGAAGGAGGCGTGCCCGGTATGCCTTGACAAAGCGGCAACGCATAGCACATACACTGGCTCAGAAGGAACCCTGGAAATTATACCTCTCTCTGACTCACGCATATAGTAAAAGGGATGCCTAAGTTGACACAACCTGCTTTCAAACATGTACAGGGAGTGTAGTATGTGCATCCAACATAGACAGCCCTGCAGCACCACCTGAGACATGATTGCCATGTGTTAAGCAATGTAACACCATGTAGTATATGCAAACTTGATGACCCTGACTAACATCCTACCCTCACCAAGCATACCACAATATGAAGACGAGATGGTCAATTACAATAATTGGCTTAAGTATTGCTGTTAGTCAAAGGGGATCTAATTCGTGCCAGCCTGGGATGACATGCTGAGCAAGACACGATGCTCCACCTGCTACGGATGGCGTTCACCTATCAGTCCTGACCTTTTGGATACTGGCACAGGCCGTCAACCCCCACCATGCCTTGAATAGGTAAGGCTCAAAACACAAACCCACCTCCATAGGTATCACAAGGGATAAGAACCTAAACGTAATGCTACCCAATGCCAGAAGTCTAAACTGCAAGATGCATGCAGTCTAAACTCCCCTCAGCATGGAGAATGTTATCTGTTCTGTAACAGAAAACTGGGTCAAGGCTCACAAAAGCACCCTAACACTACCAGGTTACACCTCATACCGTGCTTTACAGCCCCAAAACATGGAACTACAAAAGGAGGGTGACTAGCAATAATTGTCAAGGATAACCACACCCCCATGTTGGTACCACAACAAGAAGCAGCGTCAAGTAACAGTGGCTAAAACTGCCTCCCAGTTTGTAGCCTGCTACAGACTACCCTCCTAACGCCAGGAACTGCACTTGGTCTACGTTGGAACACATGAAAATATCAAACTCTCCAAACATTATATTGGGTGACTGAAAATACTCAAACATAGACTGGGAGCATTATTCTAGCTCCAACACCCTAGGCCAAAGGTTCCTAGAATCCATAAACCAAAATGCTCAGGAACAACGTACCACTCACACAAGAGGGGTAAGCATACTGGATGTGATAATCAGCAACATGGGTACTCTATGGCCAGATGAGAAGTGTATACCTCACTGGTAATATCAGACCATAGAGTAATCACACTGGATATTCACATCTTGACCACAGTCCCTGGCCAGAAAACCACAGTGAAAAACATGTGTAAAGGAAATGTTGCACTCCTCCAAACTGATGTGGAATCCATTAAAGGCCCTGTGCCAAATATGGACCACACCTTAGAACCCTTTATAAATGCATTCTATGAACACTTTCAGGAATGCATGGATTATGCTATCCCAAATAAAACCAAGACCCAATTCCATACACGCAGGCATCTGGCATGGTGGACCCCAGCCATTACCAAACCATGCAAGAGAATGAGGAAGCTACTACATGATAGAGCAAACCCAAAAAGGGAAGTAATCTCTGATCAGTATTATGGCAATAAAATATGGCCACTCATAAAATCCACCAAGGCCAGCTACAACATGTTGAATCTTGAGGTAATGTTAACCTGCCCCATATGTTCACAGACAACCCCCCCCAAGAAATACAAATATATGTGAGAGATGCAACCATTTATCCAAACTGGAGGCTGAGCTCTCTCAGCTCAGTACTGTCAAAACTAGTCAGGAGGAGAAGGTAACCACACACACCACAAATCCAGTCTCACATAGACCTATCACAACTGCAAACCAAAGACAAACACACAAAAACATTCCCGGAGGCTCTAATTAAAAATCCACCAAATCAACAGAGGCCTCTAAAGCAAACACCCAAGCAACCACTACCTCCAAACATAGCACATGCAACACATAGTACACAAAGTCGGTGTGCCAAACAGTCACAGCCTGTAAGGACAAACAACATGCCTGATACACTTGTAATAGGTGACTCCATAGTCAGACACACTGATGTCCCGCTCACCAGACTGAACAAGGAAAAGGTACAGTAAGCTGCCTGTAGGCTGCTACAATCTGCCACATAACACAAGAACACAGGTCACTCCAAAGCAAGTACAAATATGACTCGGTCATTGCCCCTGCTGGCGTGAATGACCTGAGACGTACCTCCCTGGACTACATGGAGAGACAGAGGAGCTCTCAGATTATGTAGGCCAGGCCGGTATGACTCTGACCCTGAGCAGCATCCTACCCTCACCAAGAATGATGCCACAGTACAAAAACAGAATGATCAACTTTAACAATTGGCTCAATTACTGGTGTCATTCCAAGGGGATCCAATGTCTGTCTGCTTGGGATGACATGCTTGACAAGTCATGCTGCTTTGCCAGGGATGGCTTGCACCCGTCACCCCTGGGGGTCTGGATATTGGCTAAGGCTCTTTCCACCTCCATAGTGCCTTTTGTAGGCAAGGCTGAAAAGACAAACTCACCTCCCTAGAAAACATAAGTGGAAAAAACATAAAGGTAATGCTGCTCAATGCCAGAAGTCTAAACCTCAAGATGCACGCTCTTGAGGCCCTCCCCAGTATGGAGAACATTGATGTCTGTGCAGTGATGGAAACCTGCATCAAGGCTCTTGAGGGCACCCCAGCACTACCAGGTTATACCTCATATCATGCTTTTCGGCCCCCAAAACCTGGACCAAGCGACAAAAGGAGGGGGAGTATCCATATTCAGCAAACATACCCAGGTTACTGACAATGCATGAAGCATCGGAGACCACCCATGTGCAACTAACCGTAGGCAAAACTGCTGTACGGTTTTGTAGCATGCTACAGACCACCCTCTCAAACCCAGGAACCCCACTCAGCCTTCCTGAAGACACTGCAGAGTATGAATGTCTCTCCAAATACCAGACAAGGTACTCACAAATTATCACATAGGTGGTAATCCATTACGTATTGAAGAAGTAATCAGGGTCCTAGGGACACAAGTGGACAGTAACCTCTCATGTGACACTCACATTGCCAACGTGGCTAGGAAGACCTTCTATATTGGCCACCTTATAATGAAAGGATTCACATCTACATCAAGAGAGGTCATTGTGCCCCTATACTCTTCTCTTATCAGGCCCATAATTGAGTACAATGCCCCATTTGGGATGTACCTTACCAGAGACCTGCAGCATTTAGAAAGACCTCAAAAGTACCTCACCAAGAGGATAAAGGGTCTCAAACATTTGTCATATGCTGCCTGGCTGAAGACACCCCAGCTGTATGCAGTCACATACTGCCTACTCAGAGGCGATGTATGCCCGATGTACAAGGCCATCTCCAATACAGTATTAATGGACATGCTCCACCTCAGAAAATCCAAATCCATCAGAGCCGCAAGAGATGTCAACCTCAACACATAAATAAATAGGATGTGCTGGAGGGACAGATTCATAACCCAGAGGCTCCCTACACTCAAACAGAATCCCAGTCCATGTTAGGCAGAGCCCCTCACTGACTCTCCAACAGTAATCTTGCCAAGTGGATGGGAGATCGCAGATTTACACTGGGGGTCATGACTGTGTCACGTCTAGACAGAGGCACAGTAAAGTAAACCCTAAATGGGCATAATATACACATAGCAAGGGGTGGCGAAAGCCACACACACTCTGGCTAGGCTTATAAATGCCCTAGGGCAGATAGCCTAGTATGAACCTATGAAGACACAAATTGTACAGGACACTAAGGATAATCACAAGGCTTTCTTAACTGATGGTAGGAACCTTGGTGGGAATTCACAGATATGCTCTGAATTACTCAAATATTACAAACAATACACCAAACCCACACACATTGCCAACATCCAACATGACAGGTTCAGTGCAACCCCCCCCCCCCTGCCCCAAAATGCCAAATATCTATCCCAGCAGAGTGCTGGCCCCCTGACATTGCAGATGCTGAGGTAACAGCAAGCATCTTCAAAGCAAAACACACAGCATCAATGGTACGAGATGGTGTCCTGGGCTGTGTCCAACATGAACTCCAAGAAGAATGGAATGCCAAATAACACTACTGCTCAGTTTCAGCCTTACCACAGGATATGTACCCAAAGAGCAGTGTACAGCAACAGTGGTCCGTCTCTACAAAGGTGGTGCCTGAATAGATACTGCAAACTATCACCCCAGAATCCTGACAAGCTTGGTCTGCAAAGCTATGGAAAGGATCATCATGGACCTCAGAAATAAAGATATTGGGGACCTACAAACACTGGACCCTACCAGCGTGGCTTTCTTAAGGGCAGATCCTGCCCCTTAAACATGTTTGACTCATTTGAAACAGTCATCAAGGCCATTGATGAGGGGAATATGGTCCACACAGCCTATCCGGACCTTGCAAAAGCCTTCCATACAATACCCCACGCGTTCATTATAGATAAGCTCACCAGCTTAAATATAAACCCCTATGTCAGTAGATGGGTTGCAAACCAGCCCAAGGACAGAACTGACATGGTCAGAAATGCTGCAGTCATGTCAGACTACAAACCAGCTACAACTGGCATCCCACAAGGCTCGGTCCTGGGACCTCCCTTGTTTGGTATACATTTCCCACAGGTACAGGCCAACATGGAAGGACTGTCTAAACAAGTTTGCAGAGGACTACAAATTGGGCACCATATCTGACCCTCCAGCTGACACAAGCATCCTACAAAAGGGCCACATAGAAACAGACAACTGGTGCCAGAGCATGTCATCAAGCTAATTGCAGAAAAGTGTATAGTCATCCCCTGTGGATAAACAGCAAGTGCCCACCAATTACCACATAGGTGTTAACACATTAAGTACTTTAGAAGTAATAAGAGACCTGGGGACACAAGTTGATAGATATCTTGCATTTGACAACCATGTGGCTGTAGTGGTTACAAAAACATACCATATACCCACCTAACCATGAAGGTAGTCAGAACTAGATCAGGGGAGGTCATCGTGCCTCTTCAGTCATCCTTCATCAGCCTCACAATTGAGTACAATGGCCCCTGTGGGATGTACCTCAGCAGACACCTTCATCAACTGGAAAGACCCCAAAAGTACCTCACCAGGAGGATCAAAGAGCTTGAACAGATGCCATGTGTTGCCTGATTAAACTGCAGCTCCACACAGTGCCATACTGCCTGCCCAGAGGCAATCTGTGCCTGATGTATAAAGCCATGTCCAAGCTGGAATCAATGAACATGCTGCACCTTGTACAATCTGAATGCCAGTGAGCTCTGCACATGAGACCTGAACCCCAGCACTGACATACATAGGACATGCTGTAGTGATTGATCCATAACCCAGAAGCTCCCTCCACTCTTGAGCAAACTCCCAGTACAGGTTAGCCAGAGAGTCCCTCATTGACTCTCCTCAAGAGGAATCATGAGTGGATAGGAGATGGTAGGTTTACCCTGGGTATCACTGTTATGTCATGGGTAGACAGAGACACAGTATACTAACCTTGAAATAAGTCATGGCAAAATCCAGTTACAATGTGTGTTGAAGGACACAAACACTCTCTGACTAGCATTAGAAATGGCCTAGGGCACATAGCCAGTGTTTGTCAATGTCCACCCAAGTTGCGGAATACACTACCAATGTTGGACAAGCCTGGTTTAAGCAGTCCATATCTGAACAAAATGCAACATGATCACATGTGCACAACTGGCCCTTAACCAGTCTGGTGTGCTCACTATGAATATTTAAAGCAGTGATAGGACTGAAACCCAGGATACTGTCCACCACAGTGAAAGTGCTGAACCAGTACACTATACAATATTACATTGTTTGGTCAGTATGAAAGGATGTTGACAACTGTATGCAAACTATACCATGGAAACCCTGCAGGCACAGTATAATCCCTGTTGGGTTCAGACACAAAGCAGTTGGGCAGTAAGTACACAACATGACTCCCAACACACAACTATAAATGTGAAATGTTGAAGTTCACACACAACCACAAATGTGGTGGACTGCAGATTTCAACATATGGAAAGCTCACACTGGGCATGCTCGCACACTTTGACAAATGAGACATATTTCAGGCAACAAGCCATGGAAAGCCTGAACTGGGCATGCTCACACACTTAGGCCACGTCTCAGTTTAGCAATTAGCCACATATATCTGGTATTTGTATATGTTAATCCGGGAACCTCCCACAATACAGCAATTTGCCCAGTGCACACAGTTAAATGACTATAGAGACATAAGTTAAATAGTGGATCCCTCTCATATTCAAACATCTTCCACAGATACACAAGTTGTTCATAGAAACAGGGAAAGCTATGGCAATAAAGACCTGCAAAAAGTTTATCAGCAACAAATATTGTGCATCTGAAAATTAAACATATGGGTGTAGAGGTCAATACTAGGCTGTTTGCCCTGGGGAATACAAGCTTAGCCAGAGTGTGCTTGGCGTCTGCCTCCCCAGTAGAGTAGGCTACTGTACCTCTGTAAAGTAAGTCACAGAAGGCACCGTTTAAGGCTAGTGTGCTGTGCCTCCGTCAAGCAGGGACACAGTGGAGATCCCAGGGGCTGAATTTGCAATGTTATATCCATGTGGCTGGTGTTTGCTGGAAGAGGGTTGGTGAGGACTTATAACAGTAACAGGGCGTAAATTACAGACTGAGGGGAGCCTTATCTGCAGTGTCTGGACAATTTCACTATCAACACTTTGACATGATGATTTTGAGGGATTGAAGTGTCGTGCCAATACTGTTCAGAGACGTCCTCCCTCTGTGGGATATTGCTCTGTAATGTATTAGCTCCCTCCTCCTGTTGTACAGTTTATATATGGCTGGTGTACACCAGACAGGTCTCCTGTTGTGGAGGAGTCTTGGGTTTATTTGGGATAGCATGATCAATGCAAACCTTCCAGATGCTCATAGAATGCAATTGTCAAGGATTATGCAGAGTGGCCTGTATAATCCCCCAGCATGGGTCCTCTGAAGTCTTCGCAAGTGCAAAGTCTGCTTTTGATAAATACTTTGCATGCAGTGACTTCCTTGCCTGGGGGTGGGGATGGGATATGGATGTCCAGGGAAAGTTGGGTATGGTCAGATATTAACAATGGTGGTCTACCTCTGGTGTGGAACAGAGTCCCCATGTTGCAGATGGTCAGGTCCAATATGTATTCCCCCTTGTGGCTGTGGTGAGTCGTACTGCCATAGCACATGGATTCACAAATTGTAGTGGCTGTAGGGTGATGTTGCCGAGGCCCGAGTAGTTCCCCCACACAATATACCTGTACCTGAAGTTAACCACTGTAATGGTGTATGTGAACACCTTCATATCCTACACTGTTCCCAGGGAAGCAAAGTGTGTTTCCTGGATATGGGAGGGGTGGTCTGAACTGGTTGTGTTGTGTTACAGGTCCTGCGGTCACGAAGCATGGTATAAAACATAACCTGGCAGTGCTGATGTGCATATCTGACCCTGAAGTAGGCGGCTGTTAATGCATATATATGCTATCCCCCTAACTGACAGACAGTAATAGATGTACATACCTCTTTATAAATAATGATGTCAGCACCCTATAAATACTGCAGGAGAACAGATACCCAGCAATTCGAATAGCGCGCTCTGCTAATGCGTCTCTCTCAAATGTCATAATTTAGTTAGGTAGGGGTTTGAATCCTGCAAATGTTCAGTGTGTGTGTGTTTGGGGGAGGGGGTTAGTGTGTGTGCAATCCTGTGTGAAAGAAATGTCCCTTTTGGCAATTAGAAGAACACACTACATGATGCACATGCCTCTTTCTAAACACTGATGATGTCAGCACCCTATAAGTATAGCTGGAGAAGGGAAACCTCCCAGTAATGCAAATAGCGCACTCTGCTAATGTGTCTCTCTCAAGTGTCTTAACAGTTATGTAGGGGTTTGAATCCTACAAATGCCATGTGTGTTTTTGTCACACAGTTTGTCCATGTGTGTGGGGTGTTGCTCTTAATATTGTATGACAGATTATATCAGTAATGTCAATGCACACATGAGGTGTGTGTGTGCCACATAGACATATGTACCTGTGACCTTAAATAGTTCCCATGTATGAAGCCTGCCTCATGTGAATACATGGAATTTGCATTACACAACTTTATGACTGTTTTTTTGTGCAGGGGCTGCATTTGGTATGTGAATATACAGTGAGAGTAGTCTATGGTGTCATCTTACCAGCGTGGGATACACTTCTGGTCTGGAGCATATAGTCCACATGTTGGTGATGATCAGGTGCAGCATGTTTTTCCCCTCTTGTGGGAGTGGTAACAAGTTGTTCCATAGCAACTGAGTGTATGGATTCTAGGAACCTTACACCTAGGGTGTTGCAGCTACAGTAATGCTCCCAGTCTATGTTTGGGTAAATGAAGCTGCCCAATATATTGTTGTTTGGAGACACCTGCAGACATTCATGTATTCTTAAGTAAGCCAAGTGGGTTACCTGGGTTTAGGAGGGTGGTCCGTAGCAGGCTATGAACTGGAAGTCAGTTTAACCCACTGTTAGTTGCATGTGGATAGTCTGTGATGCGTGTTACTGTGGCAACAACCTGGGGGTGTGGGTATAGGTACATAGGTTCATATTAGGCTAACTGCCCTTGGGCATTTATATGCCAAGCCAGAGTGTGTTAGGCTTTCGCCACCCATTTTAGATTAATGTTGCTATGCCCTTTTCTGAGGTTAGTATACTGTGCCTCTGTCTAACATTGACACAGAAGTGATACCCGGGGTAAACCTACGATCCCCCATCCACTCACATCATGATTCCTCTTGAAGAGAGGAAATGAGGGACTCTGCCTAACCTGGACTGGGATTTTATTCCAGAGTGAAGGGAGCCTCTGGGTTATGAATCTGTCCCTCCAGCATGTCCTACTGATGTCAGTGCTGAGGTTCAAATCTCTCAAGCGCAAAGCTCGATGGGAGTTTGATTTTCTGAGGTGCATGTCCATTACTTCCAGGTTGGACATGGCATTATACGTCTGGCACAGATCGCCTCTGAGCAGGCGGTATGCCACTGAGTATGGAGTTATGTTAACCGGGCAGCATATGGCATCCGTTTGAGCCCTTTGATCCTCTTGGTGAGTACTTTTGTGGTCTTTCCAGTTGCTGCAGGTGTCTGGTAAGGTAAATCCCAAAAGGGGCATTGCACTCAATTAAGGTCCTGATGAGGGATGAGTAAAGAGGCACGATGACCTCCCCTGATCTAGATGTGAATCCTGTCATGATTAGGTGGGCTATATAAAATGTTTTTCTGGCCACGTGGTCATCAAATGAGAGATTGCTATCAACTTCGGTCCCCATGTCCCTAATTACTTCTTCCGTACGTAATGGATTAACACCTATGTGGTCATTTGTGGCCACTGTTTTTGCCAAAGGGGATGACTATACACTTTGTGACATTTAGCTTGAGGCCATGGCTCTGGCACCAGTTGTCTGTTTCTATGAGGCCCTTTTGGAGGATGGTTGTGTCGGCTGGAGAGTCAATTATAGCACCCAGTTTGCGGTCATCCACGAACTTGGTCAGCCACAGTCTTTCCGTGTTGGCCTGTACCTCCGAGACATATATACCGAACAAGAGAGGTCCCAGGACTGAGCCTTGTGGGACACCACCTGTAACTGGTTTGGAGTCTGACATGGCTCCAGCAATTCTAACCATGTGGGTTCTGTCCTTGAGCCAGTTTGCAACCTATCTAGTGACACAGGGGTGTATATTTAAGTTGGTGAGTTTATCTATAATGCCCGAGTGGGGTATTGTATCGAAGGCTTTTGCGAGGTCCAGGTAGGCTGTGTGGACCACCTTCCCCTTGTCAATGGCCTTGGTGACTGTTTCAAAGAAATCAACCAGGTGTACGAGGGCAGGATCTGCCCCTTAAAGTCACACTGGGTAGGATCCAGTGTCTGTAGGTCCCCAATATCTTTATGTATGAGGTCCATGATGATCCTTTCCATAGCTTTGCAGACCAAGCTAGTCAGGCTTATGGGGTGATAGTTTCCAGGATCCGTTGAGGCACCACCTTTGTGGAGAGGGACCACTGTTGCTGTACGCCACTCTGAGTACATAACCTGTGGTAAGGCTGAGAATGAACAGTAGTTTCATGTTTGGGTTTAGCTCATCTTGGAGTTCATGTAGGATGCAGCCTGGGACACTGTCAGGTCCCATTGATGCTGTTATTTGCTTTGGAGAGGGCGGCTCTTACCGGAGCATCTGAGATGTCAGGGGGGCAGCACTCTGCTGGGCTAGATACTTGCCCTTCTGGTGGGGGGGGGGGGGTTGTGCTGTCAGCTAGGATGTTGGCAATGTCTGTGGGTTCGGTGTAGTTTTTTGTCATTTTGGACTAATTCTGAGCATATCTGGGAATTCCCACCCAGGTTCCTAACATAACTAAAGAAAGCCTTGTGATTATCATTAGTGTCCTGTGCATTTCATCTCTCGAAGCTGTCCTTAGACGATTTTATGAGTGCCTATAGTATTTTGCTAACACTGAACAGAGATGCCTCCCCTTTTTGGGATTTTCCTCTTATCATGTAGTAGCTTCCTCCTCCTATTGTATAGTTTTTGTTTATGGCTGTGGTCCACCAGACAGGACGTCTGCCTTTGTAGGACTGGGTCTTGTTTTTATTTGGGATTGCATGATCCATGCATTCCTGAAGGTGTTCATAGAATGCGTTTATAAAGGATTCTGTGGTCTGGGCCGTATTTTCCACAGGCCCGGGGGCTTTGAAGGATTCCACCTCGGTTTTGAGGGGTGTGGAATTTGCTGTAGAGAAGTTTTACACTGTGGTTTTGTGGGTAGGGGGTGGGGTTGGGATGTCAATATCCAGTGAGATTAGTTTATGGTCTGATCTTACCAGTGAGGGGTACACTTCTGGTCTGGAGCATAGAGTCCCCATGTTGGTGATGAACAGGTCCTGTATGTTTCCCACTTGTGGGAGTGGTAACAAGTTGTTCCATAGCATCTGAGTGTATAAATGCTAGGAACCTTTGAGCTAGGGTGTTGGAGCTAGAGCAATGCTCCCAGTCTATGTTTGTGTAGTTGCAGTCCACCAATATAATTGTGTTTGGAGAGACCTTCATATTTCCAGTGTTCTCAAGAAGGCCAAGTGGGGTTCCTGGGTTTGGGAGGGTGGTGTGTGCCAGGCTATGAACTGGAAGGCAGTTTTACCCACTGTTAGTTGCACATGGATAGTCTCTGATGCTTTGTGCTGTGCCACCAACCTGGAGGTGTGTGTATCTTTGATGAATAATGATACTCCCCCTCCTGTTCTGGTTCAGTGAAAGTTTTGGGGCAGACAAGCATGGTATGAGGTATAACCTGGCAGTGCTGGGGTGCTCTTGGGAGAGCCTTGAACCAGGATTCTGTTACTGCACAGATATTTATGTTCTCCATGCTAAGGACAGTTTCCAGTGCATGCATCTTGAGGTTTACACTGCTGGCGTTGAGTAGCAGTACTATTAGTTTCCTATCCCTTGTGATACCTATGGAGGTGGTTTGTGTTTTGAGCCTTGCCTAAAAAAGGCACTATGGGGGTAGCAAAAGCCTTTGCCAATATCAGAAAGCCCAGGGGTGACAGGTGCAAGCCGTCCCTAGCAAAGCATCCTGGCTTGTCGAGCATGTTATCCCAGGCTTCGGATCCCTTTTGAATGACACCAAAACTTAAGCCAATTATTGAAATTGATCATCTTATCTTCAAATTGTGGCATCATTCTTGGTGAGGGTAAGATGCTACTCAAGGTCGGGGTCATACCAGCCTGGGCAACATGCTCAGAGAGCTCCTCTATGTCTCTCATCATGTAGTCCAGGGAGGTACGTCTCAGGTCATTCACATTGGCATGGACAATGACGGAGTCATATTTGTACATGCCTTGGAGTGACCTGTGTGCTTGTGTTATGTGGCGGATCATTGCGCCCAACAGGCATCTCACCGTGACCTTCTCCTTGTTCAGCCTGGTGAGGGGGACGTCAGTGTGCCTGACAATAGAGGCACCTATTACAAGTGTATCAGGTGTGTTGTTTAGCCTTAAGGCTGTGACTGTTCGACACACTGGCTTTGTGAGCTATGTGTTGCACGTGTTCTGTTCTGGGGCAGCGGTTGCTTGTGTGTCTGCTTCGGAGGTGTCTGCTGCTTAGGCAGATTTTTATTTAGAGACTCAGAGTATGTTTTCGTGTGTTTATGTGTTTGGATTGCTGTTGTGGAAGGTCTATGTGAGACTGGAATTGTAGTGACTGTGGTTTCCTTCTCCTCCTGACAGGTTTCGCCAGTACTGAGTTGAGAGCGCTTAGCCTCCAGTTTGGCTATATGGTTGCATCTCATGTGTTGGAATTTGTTGGGAGGGGGAGAGGGTTGTCTGTGTACATGAGGCAGTTGTAACATTGCCTCAAGATTCCCAGATTCACCAGCTGGACCGGAGAGGAGATTGACATCTGACATTCGGACATGCTAGAATAGTATTGGGAATTCCTTTATAATTAACAACAAAAAGGGCCAATAGGGAACAAGGTACTCAAGGTGAGTTTGAGGGTGTAGTGCTTTTAATTTGTTAGTGCTGGCATATATAAATGCTTTAGTGAGCAAGTGCCAGGTAACTCAAATGCAATGCGTTACAGGTAACTTAAATGCAAAAATGACAAATAGTAACTTTCTATCAAGTGAAACAAGGAAATAAGTACAGTAAGCAAAGCAGATGTCACTAGGGATCCACAGAGGCACTGTAAAGCTGTGTTTCAGGTGGAATTAGTGTTTCAGGGAAAAAAGCAAACAAGCATACAAAGCTACATACAGCAGGCTTGGATCTAGTCTATGCTACAGCAAACAAGGTGTACCAACTTCAGTAAGAAACAATTCAAATATGCCGGCACTATAAGCCTTTAGCCAGAAATTCCCAGCTCAGATGTGCAGAGTCCAGCCTCTCCTCCCACAAGAGTGCAGACCATGAACCTTCGTAATGTAAAATAACTGGCCTGAAGCCCAAGTGCTTAAACCAGAACTAATACACATTTAGAATAACAGACACTGAGCCCTCAAATCAGCAGTTCCCAACTTAGTAGGATGTAAGCTACCTGTCCTGCCACCACAGTATCCTTGACATTTAATGAGACTCACCCTCCTGTCATAGTTAGTTCTGTGTTTTGGGGCTGTCAAGCATGGTATGAGATGTAACCTGGTAGTGCTAGGGTGCTCTTGGGAGTCTTGAACCTGTTGTCTATTACTGCACAGATATCAACATTCTCGATGCAGAGTAGAGTTTGGACTGCATGCATCTTGCGGTTTACATGTCCATCATTGAGTATCATTACTTCCATTTACTTATTCCCTGTGCTACCTATGTAGGTGGCCTTCTGTTTAGCCTTAACACAAGAATGCAAAGATGTGCAGACATTACACTATGGTAATTAATAGGGGTGTACCAAACAATACAATGACAATCACAATGTTAATGCCTCAGGCATGCTGGGATATACCCACAATGATATTACACTGTACTGTTGACAACATGATAATATTACTACACTTCTATGTAGTCACCCTGTGCATCAGCACCATGTTAACCTGTTCCTGCATCAATGTTACAGATTGCAGGAGGTGGCACAGTTTCATCATGTGCACAGGGTGTGCACTTGGTATGCCTGAGTCTGCCACTGATACAACCAATCGACATGTATGTGTGTTAGTGAGGGACAACAGTACAAGATGGGGCAATGTTGATGCGGTGTGTGCGTGTATGTGTTAGCCCTAGGTGTTAGCATTACGCATGTGTGTATGCATGTACACAGTTCCACCTCGTGGCTGCCATATACGGGTGTTTGTGGACAGCCACAGACTGTACCTGCCAGGTCATACAGATCACTGTCTCTGGCCACGGACATGGCACCTGTGCCTGGTAGGGGTGCTACGGACGGTATCCGGTACTAAGCCGGACTGGGTACTGTCATCAGAAGCAGTTGGTTGATGACTTGAGACATGTCCCTGCTGGGACTGTCCAGAGCCACGTGCACGTGGTCTCCTAGGGCGGTCTGATGGCAGCACAGACCCAGCATTGCTGGGGCTGGTACTGGCACTAAAGGTGCGGCCGCAAGTTTGTCTGCGACAACTGCCAGCTGCTGATGTTGCTGGCATACGTCCACGTCACCGCCTCAACCGTCCTGCATTGCCCTGGCTCATGGACATGTAGTTATGGAACAGATCTAATGCGTCCCCGTCCCCCCCAACGTCTGTCAATGACCTCGGTGAAATTACGGATGGCAGCCGCAACGTCACGCATAGTGTCATTCATAGCAGTGTGATGTGCTCTCAGCTCCCTCAGACCCTATCTGGTGTACCGTTCCATACGTGACTGTGCCTGCATTACAGCCCGGAACATAGCTGAGGTTGAAAGGCCTCTGTGGGCACGTCTGACAGGGGCAGTACGACCATGGATGTTCCCAGGAGAACCCCTGGACATCTGCCTGTGTGGTACCATGTCAGGACTCTGGCCATGGCTGCTGTGAGGGGATGCATGTGCCACTGATACCACATTACCCTGGTCAATGCCCACTGTATGCTTTCCATCACCTAGGGACATTGGTGACAATGGATGTATTAGCAGGATGACTGTGCGTATTGATGGGGTTGACAGCTGGGTACTGTCAACTGGCTGACCAACAACAGACCCTGGCACACCTCCTTGTGCCATTACACAGGTATCATCATTATCACTATCCCCAGCAGTGGATTCAGGTTCCCTGCTGCACACCACCATAGCAACACCAGAACCTGTGAGAGGAAGACAGGAAACACAGTTTACAATGTGTACACAATGTTACCACACATGCACACATGGGCACATGCATACATGGGCACATGCACACTCCTCAGTACATGAGATACAAACACCTGCAATCAAACACATAGCAATACTGTTTGAGGGTATTATTACTATTATTAGTATTAAAGGTATCGTTATTACACACTCACCAGCATGGATTGGCTACCTTGCTGTTACACCAGAGGGACCTGCACAAATAAGACATTTATTGTCAGTGGGCACAACTGTTGGCTTTCACAGGTCTACTGCTGATATTGAGAATATCACTCTTGCACAATAATTACCAGGATAACAGCTACAAACACAGTACACACCTCACACATGCATAAACTACCAGTGTAGAGAACAGTCAACTAAAGATATGGCATGTTACCTGCACGCTCCAAGTCCACATGTTGGGTGGCTCCAGCCTCCATCATTACACATGTCTGCGGATGCTGTTGGGCTGGAGCCACAACACTTAGGAGGAGCCCCTCCAGTCTGGTGAGGGGGGGGTGTATAGCCGCCCCACCACCTGTGGCAAGCTGCTGCTTGTGGATATCAGACGCACGCTGACAGACATTTCTAATTAAATCACTGCAGTGATGGCATACCTGCTCATATGTCCGGTTATGCATGCCTATGTCATTTACCCGACGGACAAGGTCTTGACATAGTGCAGCCCTCTCCTGCTGGTTCTGGCTGGTGCGGGAAAAGTGTGTGGCAAAATCCCGCACCAAACTCTGGTGCATCTCCTCTTCCTCTGCAGCAGAGTATGTGGGGTTGCGCTGGTGCACCATCGCCCTGGAAGGAAAAGAAAAATATGTGAGCAAGTGATATGGCACACATAATACTCTACTGTAGTGGTATCACTGAACTGCCATATATAGCATCTGTCTGTCTACTGGGGGATACACATGTAAATGACCACATATCAGTGCTCAGCCAACAACTGTGTGACAGTGCCTGGCACACTCCATATAACAAACTAGTATACTCCAGCAGTCGGCACACTGTTTGAGGTCCAATGCACAACCTCACACTGGGGGTTTGTATCAAGGTAATGTATGGGGAACCTTGTCAACCCAAGCAATGCATGCAATGCACAGTAAAAATTTCACTGGTAATGCACCCTACTCTTTGTTGCCATAACCCTACCTACACCGCAGTCACATACAGGGAACCACAGCACAACATATGGCAATGTAGTATGTTTGTATCAAAATACCGGACACATCTTTCTCTGGCCTCACACCAAGGACACACACTACCATGACAGACACAAAGTCATGCTGAGCAATCACACCATTACAGACCTTGCACACAGTCAGTGGCACACTCATTCCACCTCACATAGTTGGTATTGCAATGAGTACATATGTGTGTGCATTGTGTCATAGGTAGGTAGTATGCT
>NC_056750.1:95846542-95971542 GCF_019279795.1 Protopterus annectens
TTTTAAATTTTTTGCCGGGGTTCCAAATGGATGTCATGTTTAATTATACCGGCAGCTGGATGGGGGTAGTCGCTATCAGTAGATAATAACAGACCATCTTGTACACTTGATTTAAAGAATCACACTGACTTTTTGCTGTATTGTTGTGCATTTGCAAGATTACTGTCACTTACGTTAAACAGCTTGTAGTAAGTTAGTGCTGCTACTATTTTCATGGAACAAAGGTGAAATACAAGGCATAGCTTACTTTAAACATCCCACACTATTTTCTCACAAGTTTGGCTGACACTTGGAACGACTGAAGGCAAGAGAGAGAAATGCCCATATGCAACAAGGAGACTGCTCACACACACCATGTATAATGCACCTGTTCAAAACAGAATCATGTGGTGAGAGGAGCAGGGGTGACAGCAGCAGCTCAATGGACGTTACACCACCTGTCTTTATACAGAAATGGAGGGTGTGAGAGTAGAAAGTAGAAGTTGGGTTTGCTACTGCACACGCTGAGATGTTCAAACTTTTGTCAAATGCATGACATGGCTATGACTTAGCTATAAATGCAGATGAGGGGCTGTCAACAGAAAGTAGCTTACCCTCTTGTTTTTCTCATTTTATATAGTTACTACCTAATTTTGCAGGACTAGTGTACATTTACAGAGTAAACTCATTTAATCCTGTATCGTCTTAAGTATACTTCCAATTTGTATTCATACCTCCTCATGGTGAACAGAAATTTTGAGTCTAGCTTCTTTAAGAGCCTTACCAATTAATAGGCAGTATTAGAAAGGGCACGTAGTTAATAAAATGACAGCAAGATTGTTAGTTAATCTAAGGCCATCCTGCATTGGAAATATTTATCTGTTTGCCAATTATTCATAATTATGTTGAGATTTTCATAACTGACATCCCTACATTTTATTGACGTATACGGTGTGAAACACTAACATGGGAGACGGGCCAATTCACCGAAAATGCTGGTTTATATCACACTGTCCTGGAAATATTGCTAGTTTGCTAGTAATTATGAAAATAAGCACCACTTCCATATACATTTAAAAAAAATTCAACTGTTGCCTGAATTAAGTGCCACCTTACACACTGTTGAAGAAAACTGATATACGAGTTACACATCTTGAGAGATTAATTGTACAGTTAAACATATGTTTTCATATTTCTGTTAAAATCTCAACAAGCATGTGACACCTGTGCAGTGGCCCAGCAATCAAGGAGCCTCAATCCTCACCCCTAACACCAGTGAGGGACTTCCTATAGGGAAAGGATAATAAATACACAAACAGTAAAGTACAATTTCTCCCGGGGCTGGTTTCTCCCTTTCTTTACAGGTCCCCAATAAGACTCCCCACTAGCACAGCTATAGGGTCCAGATCTCAGCCTAGTGGGCAAGCTAAAACCTCCAACACCCTCTCTCTGTACAACCACTGCTTCATGTCCATGCCCAAGTAGCTGATGCACACTCAGGTAAGAGTTTATAAAACCACGCAGACACTCCTGGGGAAGGCTGGCACAGCTTCTCCAGCTGTGCCCCTTTTACCCAGACTATACAGTAGAAATCACTGCCACCACTCACCTAATATTTATCAGCTACTCAAAGGCCCTTATGAACAGTGTCCAATTATTACTGTGCAATATTATCATCCAAATGGTAATTGCAACCAGTCAAGACGTATTTGGAGTGCCTTGGTAAATTAACGCTATATACATGCAATGTACTCTTAGAGCTTAAATTATTTCTACACAATCAGCCACAGTTGAAAGGTTTAAAAATATTTAATAAATAAAAAAAAACACAAGACAACACTTCTTACTACACAGCGCTTGACAAGAGTTCAGAGATCACAAAGAAATACTTAAAAGAGTAGAATGTTCTAACAACACAAGTTTAGGCTGAATAGTTTCAGATAAAAAATTTGCAAATGTTTAGAAAAACAATTTGGCATTTGTGTGTATTATAATGTAATGTAGTATTTTGAAAAAGTGAGTGCGCTGACTATTTTAACTGTAAAGAATACTTCTTACTGATAACATAGCTACTGGTACAGTTTTAGCAGCTTTAATTGTTTACAAAATATTTATATTTATGATCATAAGAGGTTATTAGGCTATTGGCCCTGAGGCCCTTATAAGCCTAGCCAACAGGTTAGCCCATATTTAGAAAAGTCAGCAACCAAAGCCCCTCAAGCAGGGACACAGGTGGAATCCCACGGGTGCATATATTCTGTTTCCCATCAGGCTATGCAGGCCGCTCTTAAAAAGGGATAATGAGGTACTCTGACATGGAGAGGGAGTCTATTCAACTGATGAGGGAGTTTATGGGACACAAATCTGTGCAAAGTCCTATTAATATCACAGACCAGGTTGAGGTTGCTTGCATGGGTTACTAGAGTGGAGCTTGACTTGCAGATATGCAGCAGTCAAATCAAGGTGGGGTCTGAGATTGCTTTCCATGTCAGACAGAGGTCACTTCTGAGGAGTCTGTATGAAACTGTGTAGAGGGACAGGGCTTTTAGCCTGTGTAGGGTAGATGTTTGAGGCCCTGGAATCTCCTGGTGAGGAACCTTTGTGGTCTCCCCAGCTGCTGCATGTGCTTTGCGAGGTACATGCCGAAGGGGACGTTGTACTCAAATCAGCCTTATAAGGGAAGAATACAGGGATGTTATGACCTCTGCCCCTGGATGAGATGCCCTTACTTATGAGGGGGGCCATGTAGAAAAGCTTCCTGTACAAAGAAAGCAAAATGGCGGTCAAAAGTCAGGTTGAAATCAACCCGAGTGCCCAAATCCCTCACTACTGACTGTGTACTTAGGACACACTTACTAATTTGATATGTGGGGACGTCACTCTTCCCAAAGAGGATGTTGCATTCTTTGGCATTCAGCTTGAGGTCATATTTCTGGCACCAGTCATATGTTTGGGTGAGAGTCTCTTGGAGGACATCCATATCACTTGGGGAATTGATAACCACACCCAGGTTGCAGTCCTCTGCAAACTTGGTCAGCCATAACCCACTGGTTTTGGCCTGCACCTCAGAGAAGTATACCCCTAGTAACTGAGACCCCAAGACAGATTCCTGGGGTATGGCGGTCATTACAGGTCTATTGCTTGAGGTGGGTTCCCCTATTTTGATTAGGTGGGTTCCAGTCAGCCATTTTGCTATCCATCTGGTAAACATATGGATTGATGCCTAGTTGAGAGAGTTTATCTAATATACCCAAGTGGGGAATAGTGTCAAAGGCTTTGGCAAGGTCAAGGAAGGCAGTGTGCACAGTCTTTCCCTTGGGTCCATGGCTTTGGTGACTGTCCCAAAAGAAGTCGAGCAGATTTAACAGACATGACCTCCCCTTGACAAAGCCAAACTGCATGGGGTTGAGTGTTTGGAGGTCACCAATGTCCCTGTTAACGTCTATGACAATCCGTTTCATAGCCTTGCAGATCAGGCTAGTTAGGCTGATGGGTCTATAATTTCCCATATCAGTGGACACTTCAACCGTCTGTAAAGGGATGACAGTGGCTGTCCTCCATTTGGCTGGGACAAAGTCAGTACTCAGGCTTTGGTTGAATAGGGTGCCTAATGGTGCTTGAAGTTCATGCCTGAGCTCATGTAGGATGCAGCCTGGGATGTTATCGGATCCCAAGGAAGCTATATTTTTTGTGTTTGAGGGAGTGTGATGACCTGCTCCCTATAGATAAGGTGTGGGGGGCAGGTACTGAGGATGTCCAAACTTACTAACGGGGGAGACTGAGGGGAAAAGTGTTCACTCAATCCATCAGCCAGTACATTGGCTATATCTACGGCATTTGTGTATGTGGTGTCCTTCACCACCAGTTCTGCACAGATCTGGGTGCTTCCTTTGTGATTGCAGACATATGTGAAGAAGGCCTTATAATTGCCTCTGGTAGATGTGACCAACTTGGACTCTAAGTTGGCTTTGGAAGATTTCACTAGTGCTCTTTATTTGCTTGTTCAGACTAAAGAGAAAATGCTTCCAATTGGGCACCTGCTCCTTCTTGGTCCTGGACAGCATTTTTTTTTTCCTTTTTTCAGAAAATGATCTGGAAGGCAAGATGTGCTGCTAGGGGCAAGGCATTCTACACCACCATAAGGTGTTAGAGAGTTGGAATGCTTTAATGTGTGGCTACACATTGCATGGAAGTTGACAGAGCTGGAATGCAATGTATGGACATTACTTTACCAGAAACATCAAAGTGCATAACCAAGTAGCTTTATCTGCTGAGTGGGGTTTTGGAGCTGTCTGTTTAAAAAACTTCTCTTGTTCTTCGAACACAGTAGCTATTAACTGCTAGGGCTGCCTGTATAGAACCACTAGATGCTAGGTTTTGTAGCGACTTCTGCTCTGAGCCCCATCTAGTCTAAAACCAGCCCGCTCAGAGATGTACACAGAAGGCTGCTGTAGCTTGTGTGGGGAGCTAGGTGTGACGTCATTATTTCTTCAACTTTATCAGACTCAAAGTGAAAGAGAGTATTAGTTTATATAATCTGCTATTAAATTGTGTCAGTTTCCTGGCTTTTTTTTTTTTTTTTTATTATTTTAATTTTCTGTACTGGGGTCCATGATACTCCTTAATCAATGTACTATAACTTCTGTTCTAAACTTCAAAGCTCACTATTCTTGTGTTGGGCTGGGAACAGTGTGGTCATTACTTCTTTAACTTTCTTCACAAACTTCAGAGGGGTGCACATTTGGTTAACTCATCTTTTACAGGAGCAGTGCACTGTCTAAAAGTAAACTGAAAACATTACTGTATTTTCCCCATTTGTGTCACAAGTAATCAGATGCATTAACAGGTGTCTATCTTTTGTAGGAGTGTAAAGCAGCATTCCATTTGTGTGTTTACAGTGCAAGTTTTGGTGTGTTAAATGACTGTGGAAATTTCTTCCCTTAATCATGATTTTGTTCAGCCCATCACTGGATGAAAAAGTTGTTTAAAAAAATGTATAATGCATATCAGAGCAGCTAGAACCCCCAGCTAAATACATTTGTTTCATACATAGTTAACTAGAGCAGTCTTTCCTGGTTAGAATGTGTTGAATGAATACAAGCAAAACTGAAGGCTAAGAAACTGAGAAAAAGGAAGAAAACAATTAATATGGATGGTGTAGGTAGAGCAGGATGGGAGCACCAGATGGCATGGGGGGTATGCCATGGAGCACCTTCACCTAGGGCACCAGCTGGCCTAAGGCAAACCCTGATACCAAGATACAACTTCATAGGATCGTAGGAAGTTACTAGGCTATTGGCCTTGAGGCACTTAAAAACCTAGCCAACAGTTTAGCCTATGTTTAGACAAATCAGCACCCAATGCCCCTGTCCAGCAGGGACACAGGTGGAATCCCAGGGGTGTATTTTCAGTTTCCAATCCAGTTATTCAGGTTGCTCTTAAAAAGGGGAAAAGAGGTCCTCTGCTTGACATGGCGAGGGAGTCTATTCCACAGATGGAGTGTGGGACACAAATCTGTCCTGCCAACAAGTCCTGCTGATGTCACAAACCAAGTTGGTGGCACGTGTGGGGTTACTCGAGTGGAGCTTGACTTGCGGATATGCAGCAGTCACATCAAGGCAGGGTCTGTGATGGTCTTGTATATTGGACAGAAGTCACTTCTGAGGAGTCTGTATGAAACTGAGTAAAGGGATAAAGCTTTTACCCTATTTGTGTATGGTAGATGTTTGAGGCACTGAATTTTCCTGGTGAGGAACCTCTGTAGCCTCTCCAGCAGCTGCATGTGCTTTGCAAGGTACATGCCGAAAGGGATGTTGTACTCAATAATGGGCATTATAAGGGAAGAATACAAATAATGCAGCTGTTTATTAAAGTCTATTGGCATTTGCAGCATATGAACAGCACTCCCTGTTTGCAAAACTGGTACTGCAGGCATCACTTGATAGCAAATCTCAATTGCCTACAGCAGTACTCCATATAGTTACCAACATACCTCTGCTGTCACTTATTTTGCAGGACATTGCTGCTTTTGCCTTATTTTGCTCTCTCTTAAAATGTTTGATTTTTTGCTACAGTTAAGTCAACAGTGCCAGACAGTTTCATATTTACTGTTCAGAAAAATGCATATTTATACAAAGTATGACAATTCATAGGATCATAAGAGGTTACTAGGCTAATGGCCCTGGGGCACTTAAAAGCCTAGCCAAAAGGTTATCCCCCAAAAGAAACCTCAGTCAGCACCTGTCGCCAATGTCAATGAGGGACAAAGGTGGAACCCCTGGGGCAAAGTAACCATTAACTTAAGTGAATTAGATCACTTAAAAAAACTGTCCCACATTTTGGCCTGTTGCCCCCATTACTTGTTTTTAGCTTTGTTCCTGATTCTTAAGCAAACAAGTTCTATGGTATATGCAACTTTCAGAATGAAGCTAGTTACCAAAGGCAATGCTGCCTATGCTGCAGACAAGTACTGGTCCTGAATGTGATGGCGCAAGTCATTTGCATATCTATAATGCACTCCTTCAGTTCATAACATTCTTAGAATATCCTCACATTGACATGAAACTGTAAAACTAAAGTTTTATGGCAAAGCAGAAAATTTCAAGTCTTATTTTAAAGTAAATATTGGCACGTAATGTCTCCATAATATTAAGCAGCAGCCAAATAAAAATGTGCAATTAAATGTTTTTTCAATGAAGTTTCTATTTTGGTCCTTCCATTTTTTTAATAGAAAGACTTATTTTTTGTGCAGTGAGATAAAGGCATTACAAAAAACAATCATGTCACAAAGAAATAATGAAGTAAACAGTTCTAGGCCAACATGTACTTTCTTATCTTGGTTTTGATTTTTCTGTTTAACAGAAGTCATATTCCTTGGAAAAGCTCTATCTGCTAGCCTGAGGAACTAAATACCACAATGTGTCCGTTAGTAAGCTCCTACAATTCCATGTTTTTTGCAGCAGCAGCATTTCTACGTCCTAGTAAAAAAAATGCTAGATTCTGAAACATTAGAATATCGAGGTGTCACAGCTCACACCATCCTGCCCTTGCTACTCTGAATAGTAGCAATCGGCTCATCCCAAAATGGCATCCGAGAAGCATTTTAGCACCATGAGGTCTTAAATGATTGAGATTAGGGGTTGTCACCTTTTCAAATGCCCTAAGTGGGACATTTTTGGTACAACCGTCATATTTTGCAGGCCGAAACATACCCATGGCCAGTACGACAGTACTTCACTTTTTTGCCTAAATAAAAGCTTATTCTTGTAGCATTTTAGTTCCTTACACTTTCTAACCTTTAGGTGCTTCAGCTATAGAATAGCTTTTATACAACTATTACATAAAATATAGGAAATAATTTTGTCCTAAAAACTCAGGACATTTGCTATTTTTACAATTTTTTTGCAGGACATAAAGTACAATTTTGTACCTACCATAAATGTAGATGTTCGAAGATCCACATTGCTGCAGTCCTTACATATGGGTAGTCCGCTGTCCTCGGTCGGCCCGAATACCAAAGTATTAGGCTGACGTCGGTCAAGGCGCTTAAAACTGACATCAGGACGTCAGGGTATAAAAGCACATGACAGACGTCATATCCTCAGTCTTTTCTTGCCCCAGATGTCAGAAGGCCCTAAAAAGAAAGGCCAAAGCCAAAAAACAGCAAAGAACAACCAACCACCCCTGCACTAACCATATTTACAATATTTACAACCCAAACCACACAACCACCTCAAACAACAGAGGGGAAGGAGGGAGGGAAAATTGGACTGCAGCAATGTGGATCTTCGAACATCTACATTTATGGTAGGTACAAAACTGTACTATGTTCTTCATCTCACATTGCTGCAGTCCTTACATATGGGTAGAATCCCAAAGCAGAGGTAAGGGAGGATGGCAAAACTATAAAGCATTAGGTGCTGCCAAAATGCCCTGTAAAATTGCAGTGGCAAATCCAGCCCTAGATTTAGAGTAAAGTGGAAGGTGGTAATGCTTAGAGAAAGTATGCACTGAGCTCCAAGTAGCTGCCTCCAAAATATCTTTAGTAGCCACCCCCCTTAAAAAAGCTGTAGAAGTGGCAGTAGCCCTACTGGAATGAGGCCTAATCCCAGCTGGAATCTCCTTACCATGATGGGAATAACAGAAAGCAATACAAAACCCAATCCACTTAGAAATAGTTTGTTTTGAAACAGGTTTGCCCCGAGAACCCAAAGCAAATGAAACAAATAACTGCTGAGACTGCCTGAACCCTTTAGTTCTGCTCAAATAATATCGCAACTGTCTGTGTATATCCAAAGTGTGCAAAATCTGTTCCCCTTATTTTGGGGTTTGCATAAAAGTAGGCAAATGAATAGTTTGGTTTAAAGCCACACTAGAAACCACTTTAGGCATAAAGGAAGGATTAGTACGCAAAGATACCCTATCCTTGTGGAAAATTAAGAAAGGCTCAACCGCCATAAGGGCCTGTAATTCCGAAACCCTTTTCGCAGAGGTAATGGCCAACAAAAAAGCAGTCTTCCATGATAAATATTTCAACTCGGCAGTAGCTGCAGGCTCAAAAGGTTGTAGAGTGAGTTTCTCCAACACAAAATTGAGATCCCAAGCAGGAGTAGGAGCTCTACGTGGGGGTCTTATATTCTTTGCCCCTCTAAGGAATTGCTTAAACAAAGGATGAGAAAATAATGGTGGGTCACAGTCATAGTGAGCAGAAATTGCTGCAGCATGAACCTTTATAGAGAAGGACAAACCTTTGTCCAATAACTCAGTAAGGTATTGAAGAGCAACACGTAAATTAGGTTTAGAAACATCAAAGTCCTTTGCTGTACTCCAAATTAAAAATCTCCTCCATTTATCTGCGTAAACTTTCCTTGTACTAGGCCTTCTGGCCTCCAAAATAACATTCAAAACTTGTTGTGGAAGCTGAGACCCTTCAGGGTTTAAAACAGAATATGCCAGGCTGTTAGATGCAGAGACTGAAGTTTGACATTGAGTAGGTGGCTGTTCTCCTGAGACAGCAGGTGTGGAATCGAAGGCAAAGGCCATGGAGGCTCCTGCCAGACTTGTCAGTAATGGGTACCAGTGCTGTCCACGCCAATCCGGAGCTATTAAAATCATGGTTGGCTTGTCCTGTCTGACCTTCAGGAGTACCTTTGGGAGGAGAGGCAGTGGTGGAAAGGCATACACGTGAAGATTGCTCCAATTGAATGAGAGAGCATCCACTTTCCAAGCTGTGGGATGAAACCTTTTTGTGCAAAACTTTGGCAACTGGTAATTTAGTGGAGAAGCGAACAGATCTATGTCTGGAGTTCCCCACAACACTGTCAATTTTTGAAATACATGAGGATCCAATTTCCACTCGTGGGGATCCACGATTTGTCTGCTCAACACATCTGCTAAGGAGTTCTGTGCTCCTGGCAGAAACCTTGCCTGAAGATGTAGCTGCAAACTGAGAGCAGTCTCCCACAAAATCATTGCTTGTCTGCATAGAGGGTAAGAATGAGTCCCCCACTGCTTGTTGATGTACCACATGACAGTTGTGTTGTCTGTTTGAATCAACACCTGCCCTGGAAGTAGTAAATCCTTGAAAGCTATCAATGCAAATTGGACTGCTAACATCTCCTTCAAGTTGATATATAAATGTTGAAGTCTGGCAGGCCACGTGTCTTGTACCCATTTTCCATTTAGATGAGCTCCCCAAGCTTTGTCTGAGGCATCTGTCGTTAGAATCTGACTCGCCTCTGGTCGGGTCACAGAGAGTCCCTTGTTTAGGTGACATTCCTGAGCCCACCACAAAAATTCCTTTTGAATGCAAGGTATTATCTGAATGACAGTGTCCATATCTTGGCAGTGTTGCGTCCATACATTTTTGAGATACCATTGTAGCTTCCTCATATGCAGTTTGGCATTGGGAAGTACCAGAATACAAGATGCCATGAACCCCAAGGCTTGAAGGACTGTCCTTGCAGTCAGCCTGGACTGACGAGACAATTGATAGAAATAAAGAGAAAGATTCTTTTGTTTGTCCGGGGTCAAAAAGGCCATCTGGGATGCTGTATTCAGTCTCACACCCAGAAAGCACATGTCCTGAGAGGGTACTAGACTGGACTTTATTTCGTTCACAGAATACCCTAGGCATCTTAACACTGCCATCACATACTGTAAATGATGAAGAAGTTCGTCCTTTCCTTGAGCCAGAATCAGGCAATCGTCCAAATAAGGATAGATTTGTATTCCTCTTAGCCTGAAGAAAGCTATCACTGGAGCCAGAACCTTCGTGAACACTCTGGGCGCAGTAGATAAGCCAAAGGGCAATGCAGAGAACTGATAATGAAAAGTCCCAGCCCGAAAACGCAGATACTTCCTGCAACTGGGCCTGATAGGAACATGAAGGTAAGCCTCCTTGAGATCCAGAGTCACCATCCAGTGATCTTTGCCCAGCAGAGGTAAAAGCTGTTGTAACGTCAACATTTTGAACTTGGGAATGTCCAGATATGTGTTGAGGATAGCTAAATCCAAAATTGGTCTCCACGTGTTACCTTTCTTTGGAACTAGAAACAGGCAAAAATAAAATCCTAGGCCCACTTCTGGCAGAGGGACCGGTTGTATAGCTCCTATTTGAAGTAGTAGAGAAATCTGTTTGTGAGCCTCTAGTCTTTGCTGAGGAGGAACGTCTGGCATGCCTTTGAAAGGAGGCAAGGTATGGAAATAAAACTTGTAACCTTGGTGTATGATATACAACACCCATTTGTCCTGGGTAATTAAAATCCAATTTTCCTTGAAGAATGCCAACCGTCCTCCCAAAGGTGCTGCCAGGCAAGAAGGATCTGGCAGCTGAAACAGTAGGTCATTGGGCCTGTTTACGAAAGGACTGGCCCCTGCCCTCACTCGAAGATTGTGCAGGTGAACTCCATGTTCTATGTCTGAAGGAACTCTGAGCTCTGCCCCTACCACGTCTAGATCTACCCCTAGACTGAGAATCAGAAAAAGGATACGTCCACCCCTTAGCAGGCCAATTTCTACTAAACTTCGGAGGCTGAACTTGCAAAAAATCTTTAACAGTCTGCATAGACTTAGCCTTGTCTTCCATTTTCTTCAAGACTGACTCCACAGGTGGACCAAACAACACTTCAGACTGCAAAGGAGCATCCAAAACCCTTGTCTTAACATGGTCAGATAAATTCTGATCCTTAAGCCAGGCGTGCCTGCGAAGAACTGAACCAGTGGCAGCCACCCTAGAAGAGGCCTGCAAAGCATCAAAACCACACTGTAAAGAATGCTTACCCACCTGTTCAGAGACATGCACCAAATCTTATAATTCTTTACAATCAATGCCTTCTGCCAGAGCATCCACCTTAGATTTCAATTGAGAAAGAAGAAAATTCTGATATTTCAACATATGAAACTGGCAATTCAAAGCCCTCATTGCTAAGGCAGAAGATGTATAGACCTTCTTTCCCCATCTATCCAAAGCTCTGGCCTCTTTATCTAGAGGAACCGGATTCTTTACAACAGAGGCCCTGACACCCTTAGGTCCCTGGCTAATAGTTTCTGGGTCCGCCCTAGGACTCTTATAGAGATATTTATGAGCCTCAGGCACCCTGTAATACCTATCCGGTTTAACAGGCGCAGGAGGCAGAGAATCAGGTTTAAGTGATGCCTCTGAAAATACATCTTGCACAACATCCATAACAGGAGGTATAGCTAAGGGCCTATGTTGAGGTAAAAACAAAAATTCCCTAAGCCTTTTCCGTGAATCAGAGAAGTTCTGACCTTCCCACTTAAAATGTTCCCTCATAGAATGAAGTGTCTCTGAAAAAGAAAAATCCTCTGGAGGAGAAGCAGAAGGAGTGGAATCTTCTGCATCAGAATCAGAATAAGGAGTGTACTCCTGCAAGTCTTCAGCCGAAGACTCTGAATCATCCGAAGCCTGTTCAAAACTTTCCAACTCTGGCTCCACCCTAGGCCTCTTATCAGGAGGGGCATAGAACCTCTAATCAGAGTAATCAAATCTTCTGCCATTTTAAGCATGTGCTTCTTAGGCACAGAGCCTGCTGAACTAGGAGTGACACCAACAGAAGCTAAACCTGGCCTACCCCTGGAAGAAGCCTTGGAAACAGAAGGAGAGGGCCTAACCACCCTGGGAAGGGAGGGAGTACAGAAACCTGAGAAGCCCCTTCAGCCTGGCCTGCCTCTTGAGAGGCCACATCCTGCAAAATCAAGGTCTCCCCCTGAGACTCCAGAGAAGCCTCCATCGGAACCACCGGTTCCATTGAAGCCTCTAAAGAACCGGCGTCCGAACGGACGACTCATCCTGCCTGGGTTTACCGCTTTGTCTTTGCTTCTTGGAAGCGGCCGGAGTATCCGACGGCATGTTATAATTGCACCGCTTCCCGAAAACCAGCCTAGCACAATCTAACCTTCGCTTAATAGTGCGCTTATTAAACCTAGCACAAAAGCGACACCCGACTACGTCGTGCTCAGGCCCCAAACAAGGAACGCACAAAGAATGATAATCCCTATGCGGTATCTGTTTCCCACAAGAAATACAATTATTCACTTTTTCTGACATCCGGTAATACACTGAGGCAAGAAAAAACCAAAATATTTCCCAACGGGGTACTTAGCCAACTTGGATTCGGTCTGAAACTCCAAACTCGAAAAATTTCAGAACGCCGAACGGCACTTGCAATGCTGCTTCTACATCGGACCATGCGGCAAAAAA
Organism: Protopterus annectens; assembly: GCF_019279795.1. Lineage (NCBI taxonomy): Eukaryota > Metazoa > Chordata > Ceratodontiformes > Protopteridae > Protopterus > Protopterus annectens. The sequence continues at coordinate 95,859,243 of NC_056750.1, forward strand.
GACTGAGGATATGACGTCGGTCATGCGCTTTTATACCCTGAAGTCCTGATGCCAGTTTTAAGCGCCTTGACCGACGTCAGCCTAATACTTTGGTATTCGGGCCGACCGAGGACAGCGGACTACCCATATGTAAGGACTGCAGCAATGTGAGATGAAGAACATCTGCCCAAAGAGGGACTGTCCTTCGCAAAGTGGAACAGGTGGTGACCCTATGAGAGATGAAGAGGATACGATTTAATGTAAAGTTGTTAAATCTCGCCGTTTATTCTCACTGATCGGTTCGGAGCTGATCCTTGGCTCCGACACAGCTGATAGCAAAGCTCAAGGTTTGTCAGTAGCTCGAGACCAAGCCCCTTATCCCACAATGCACTGCTAGAATTACCTCAGATCTAGTTTGCCGCGGCAAGAGAGATCTCGGTGATCCAGCTAGCTCGGACCATTTGTGGGAAAATAACAGCAGGTTTTATAAAAAAAAACTTAACTTTTTGTTTCTAAGATAGCCATGTGTTAGTTTTAGATAATTACATAATATAATCTATAGTTTTAAATAGTTAGTGCCCTGTTGGCTTAGCTGGTTTGTGTGGGCCTTTAGCCCTATTTACTCTCATTAGTCTTCTAATAGTCAGGGTTTCTCTCTGTGGGCCTCTTTAGCCATCTATTTGTAATCTATAATTATATTGTTATAGATAGTACCCGGATTGGGATTAGCTGTTTTGTGGGTCTTTACAAGTGAGTAAGGACTTTACTGTCTTACTTTTTGCAGTTTACTGTTTTGTTTTATTTAACTATATCGGATGAAAAGGAGAAATCCCATCCTAAATCGGGATTAAAAAAATGCCCAGATTGTGAGCAGAAAATGTCCATCACTGATGGACACATTCAATGTGTCTACTGTCTGGTGGCTAAACACCTCTAAGACACTTGCAGCATTTGTCATTCCTTTTCTTCAAGAGTCCTCTTGGAGAGAAGGAGGAAGCCAATAGACAGGGGATTGCTACAGCAATGGTGGAGGTGTTGAGTAGCCATGAGGGTACTAGCACGTCCTCCAAATCCACAAAAATCCAAATCTTCAGACAAAGTGACAAAAAAGGCAAAAATTTCAGGAGGGTCATCGGTTCCACAGACCTCGGGAACAGAGTGTACCTTTGATTAGGAGCCAACTCTCAGTATTGGAGCTGGTCTCTGAAGTTCCTTCTCCTCTACTCCAGTCTGCATCTTCGGTGCATTCAGCTAAGTCCTCAGTCAGCCTTTCAGATTTGTACATGGATTGGCTAGTGCAGAAGATTTTACAGGCACCTGGACTTGCCAAACTGTTGTCGGGCCCAACCAGCTGGTTGGTGCCAAAGACCAAGGAACCGGATATGTCTACTACTCCTCCTCCGAGCTGTACTGGACTCTCGGAGCCGAAGGAAACTGAACCTATGATTGCCAAACCCTTGGAGCCAATACCCGCACTGGTGTTATCGGTTCCATCTACTCTGATGTCCTTGGCGCAGACAGAGGACTCTAGGAGCAGACGCTCTCCCATCGGGTCCGGGGAGGATAGTCTAACCGATTTGTCGGTGCCTACTCTTCCTCTCGGGGCTTCGGCTCAGATGAGCTCAGCTCCTACCTTGGGCTCTGAGCCCAGGGTTTCGGTGCAGGAGGATCGGACGGTACTCTTGGGTTCGTCCACTCCTCGGAGCCATGGTGCCTTCGATGCTATGAGGAGAGTTGCGTCTCCAAAGACGTCAGCATCGGTTCAGCCTTCCCTCTAACCTCAAGCTCCTGTGTCTGCTTCATCTACCTGTCCCTCTAAGCGTAGAGACCCCGAGCCTCAAGTACCTCCACAGGGCATCCCATGCTCTTCCGAGACCTCCCCAGATCCCCCCACTGAGGAGGTGCCCAGGAAGAGACTATGCAAGAGGATGCACTTAGACTCCCCACAAAAGTCTGACATCTGACACGGACTTAGATGAGTCAGAAGGGTCCCCTCAATCCCCCTCTGAGGATATCTCCTTTGCAGAGATACTAGAGATCCTTAGTCAGAGGGGCTATTGGCAGTCCAAGACCCCTACTGAGGATGAGTCCGTGCTCTTGAAGGCTTTTGTGTCTCAACCTTCCACTTCTTGGGTGTCTCCGCCTTACGACGAGCTCATGGAATTGATTTCTCGTAAGGCGTGGGAGTCACCGGAGGTCATGGAACCTGTTCCTTGTAAGCCCAATAAATTCATGTCTGCCCCAGTGGATAAGCCATTTTTGACAAAGGGAGTGCCTGTTGATGCCATGGTCAGCCATAATCCTCCTGTGTTTGCTAGTACTTCTGAAAAGTAGATGCCGAACAAAAGTGGGCCCAGGACTGAGCCCTGTGGGACACCACTTGTGACAGGCTTGGAGTCTGATATGGCACCAGCAACTCTGACCTTGTGGGTTCCGTCACTTAGCCAGTTCGTAACCCATCTTGTGACGTATGGGTTTACATTTAAACTGGTGAGTTGTTTTTCTTCACCGACTTGACCTTCTCTTTTTTTTAGAAGAGGGAGACCTGGAGTGAGAAGAGGAAGAGCTAGCTAAATCTTCCTCAAAGGAAGGTTTAAGGAGATCTTTCAAAATGAGTTTGTTCTTCCTTTCCTGGAGAACCCGGGAACTAAAAGAATGGCAAAAAGTACATGTCTCCTGTAAATGTACATCTCCCAAGCAATAAACACAAATACAATGCTCATAAGACAGGGACATTTTCTGTAAACATTTTAGGCATTTCTTGAAACCCGAAGGTTTATGATCTTTAGTTTCCTTAGACATACTACCGCAATAACAATCACAGACTGAGAAGAGAGGACAAGGTCTTCTATCTTAAATGGGCCTAGCCCTGGCTCAAGAAAACACAAGGGAGAAAAACAGAGGACTAGGTCCTCTAACTTAAATGGGCCTAGCCCTGAACAGTCCTGGGCCCACTTTTGTTCGGCATCTACTTTTCAGAAGTACAAGCAAACACAGGAGAATTATTGCTGACAAAGTTTGCAGATGACTGCAAACTGGGCACCATAGTTGAAAACCCATCTGACACAGACATCCTTCAGAAGGGTCTCAGAAACGGATAACTGGTGCCAGAGCCATGTCCTAAAGTTAAACGCCAAAAAATGCATAGTCATTCCCCTACCATATAGGTGGCAATCCACTAAGCACAGAAGAGGTTATCAGGGATCTGGGGACCCAGGTTGACCGTAACCTGTCGTTTGACACTCACGTTGCCAAAGTAGTTAGGAAGACCTTCTACATTGCCCACCTGATCATGAAGGGATTCGCATCTAGATCAAGGGAGGTCATCGTTCCTCTGTACTCATCACTCATCAGACCAATGATTGCGTACAATGCCCCATTCAGAATGTATCTGACCCGACACCTGCAGCAATTGGAAAGGCCCCAAAAGTTCCTCACTAAAAGGATAAAGGGTCTCAAAAATATGTCTTATGCTGCCCGACTAAAGGAACTCCAGCTCTATTCAGTCGCTTACCGACTGCTCAGAGGTGACCTGTGCCTGACATACAAGGCCATGTCCAACCAGGAATTAATAACATGCTTCACCTCAAAAAATCTAAATCCATCAGAACTACAAGGGCAAGAGACTTAAACCTCGACACGGCTATTAATAGGACGTGCTGGAGAGACTTAAACCTCGACACGGCTATTAATAGGACGTGCTGGAGGGACAGATTCATCACCCAGAGACTCCCTATGCTATGGAACAAAATCCCGGGTTCATGTGAGGCAGAGCACCTCGCTGGCCTTGTTCAAGAGAAATCTTGACCAATGGATGGCAGATTGCAGGTATACCCCAGGGATAACCTCAGTGTCACTGCTTGACAGAGGCACAGCAAAATAATGGGCATAGTATCCTTCAAACTAAAGGGGTGGCGAAAGCCACAAAACTCTGGGCTAGGCTTATAAATGCCCTAGGACAGATAGCCTAGTATGAACCTATGAACCCTATGAACATCTATCCATCCTCCTAACAGAGATTCTAGGGTCATGGATAGATATGGGAAACGCATGTTTAGTTCAGCGACTTTTTCTCTGCTATCACTTAACTACTTAACCCACTTTACGAGACTACAAAAAGATCTCCTGAAAGAGCTAGGAGATACTCTCCAGGGTACAGTAGCTGCAGGGGTGGCCGACAAAGTCAACACCCAGCTCGCTACCCTAAACTCAGTGGTAAACTCGTCATTGCGTCTCATATCCTATGCAGTTGACTGTTAGAGTAGAGCCACTAGTTTGGGCATTGCTCTTCAAAGACAAGCCTGGATGCGTCCCTGTTCCTTTGCGGAACCCTTTGTCTTCCTTTATTAATACCCCATTCGATGACTCATCAGTGTTTGGGCCCAAAGTAAAGGAAACTTTAACCAGGTGTGAGCAGGAAGGCAAGACCTTATCTGCCATTAGAGTCCGTTTTTCTGGCCCTACCCCAAGGACCCTAGGGGAGGGAAAATGTGGTTCCGAAAAGCACAGGGAGCCTTTAAGGACACCCGTTATAACTTCCTCCCCTCTGCCTCTAGAGGGGGTTTCTCCACATAAAATGCCGCCCCCATGGCAGAGGGGGTCTGCAGCAACAGGGTGACAAGGGTCAGAAATCCAGTCAACCCTACCAGCGCCCCTGAAAGGGGGCCTGACTGTTCGGCTCTGGAGGCAGTCGGGGGTCACTTGTCTTTGTACCCAGAAGCCTGGCTAAACATATCAGATAAATTGGTACAAAGCATAATTTCCAGAGGATATTTCATACCGTTCTCTTTCCCACCCATTCCTGTAAACAGAATCCCAGATGCTCCGCCCCAATCTCAGGGAACAAACAATCGCAGAGGTCCACAGATTGCTAGAAAGAGTGTCATCCAACCAGTCCCAGCAGACCAAGTTGGATTTGGAACTTACGAGATTCTTTTTGGTACCAAAGAAAACAGGGGACTGGAGACTTATCTTGGACCTCAGCAGACTCAACCAGTTCGTAAAGAGAGAGAAATTCTGAATGGTCGCGCTTCAGTCCATTCTTCCCTTCCTAGGGAAAGGTGATTGGATGTGCTCCTAGGGAAAGGTGATTGGATGTGCTCCATAGATCTCAAGAACACGTATTATCACATAAAGATGAACAGACGCTCCAGAAATAATCTGCATTTCTGGCTGGGAGCCAATCATTACCATTTTCGAGTCTTGCCCTTTGGTATCACTACAGCCCCCAGAGTGTTCACCAAATGCATGGCAGTGGTCACGGCTCACCTGAGACGTCTAGGTTTCCAGGTGTTTCCATACCTAGACGACCGGCTCCTCACCGCTACCACCAGGCATCAATTGACTCAGGCTACACAATACACTGACACACTGCCATCAATTAGGCATTAAAATCAACTTCGAAAAGTCTGCCTTATCGCCACTGCAGCATACCATTTTTATAGCAGCAGAGTTAGATACCTCAACTACTCTACGTCTTCCTGTCGAGACAGTCATTTCTCCGCCAACACATCAGCTCACTGGTGTCTAAGAACAAAGCTACAGCAGCAGAGGTATTGAAGGTGCTAGGTTTGATGGCGGCAGCAATCCTGGCTATACCACTCGCAAGGATGCATATGCAAATTCTTCAATGGCTCCTCTTTGCTCAGTGGTCGTACCAGAAACTACCGATGCACCACCTGATTCTAATCACAGGTTCTTGCAAGAGAGACCGTCGGTGGTGGTTGACGTCTCTTCATGTCACAATCGGAAGACCCTTTGTCCCCCCCCCCCCAACAGCCACTGTGACCATGGACGCTTCCCTGATGGGTGGGCATTTTCAGGGAAAGACTGCCCAAGGCACATGAACAGATCAAGAATCACATCTGCACATCAATGTTCTAGAGTTGAGAGTGGTACTTCTGGTGCTGCAGTACTTTCAGGACTCTCCCTCTAGGAACTATTGCAATTCAGATGGACAACATGTCAGTAGTCTGGTACTTGAACAAGCAAGGCTGAACCAAGTCTTAACCCCTTTGGTGAGAAGCCCTCAGGGTCTGGCAACCCTGTATCGTCCCAGCGTTTTCTGTTAGCAACATACATCCCGGGGAAATCCAACGTGATAGCGGACAAACTAAGCAGGGAGATATTGCTCCCTCAGGAGTGGTCTCTCAAACAGGTTGCGGTGTTGATTTTCCACAAATGGGCCAGCCTTGCTGCGATATCTTTGCCAGCCACATCAATTCAAAATGCAGAAGCTACTTTGCCCTAATAACACCTCCCAGTCATCCCCAGAGAGATGCACTTTTACACGATTGGTCCCCGGGTCTCCTCTATGCATTTCCACCCTTTCCCATTGATACCCAGATTTTTACAGAAAGCAAAACCGCTGGGAAGGACTGTTATTCTCATAGCCCTCTACTGGCCTCGACAGATTTCGTTCCCATTTCTCCACCATCATCTGTTGGAAGATCCATGGATCCTGGACCCAGTTCCGGACCTTCTGACACACCCATCAGGGGACCTCCATCCTTCACTGCAGTCCCTGAAACTGACTGCTTGGCTAATCCACTTCCGCCAATTGCCAGGCTTCATTCAATTTCAGAAGATACAAGACAAATTCTCTTGTCTTCTCACAAGCCATCTACCAGGAAATTATATGGCAGTAAATGGAAAAAGTTCTCAATTTGGGCCAACACGCAGAACATTGACCCTTTCGTGCTCCACTATCTATTTTAGAATTCTTGACAAAAATTTTTAAGGAAAGGGCAGCAGCTGCTACAGTTAGAGTCCAGTTAGCTGCCATCACAAATTTTCACCTTAGGCTTGGTGGCTCAAATGTTATGGGCCATAAATTATCTAAGACTTTTCTTAAAGGCTTTCTTCATATGAGACGACCTATCAAAATTCCCTATTCTCCCTGGAATTTAAACTTTATGCGGTCTCAAATTATTCTTCCCCTTTTTGAGCCAGCATCTTCTTGTGATCTCAAATGTTATCCTGGAAAACTATTTTTCTCGTGGCCATTACTTCTGCCCACAGAGTGTCAAAACTTCAAGCATTATCTATCAAACCACCTTACATGATTTTCCATGCTGATAGAGTATCTCTCAGAGCAAACCCCTCATTTTTACCTAAAATCTGTTCTGAGTCAAATATCCTTCAGGTCATTGAGCTGCCAGTCTTTTTTCCCAACCACTCTAGCAAACTGGAATACATGCTGCACTAACTTGATGTACACAGACAGCTCAGATTTTTCTTGACAGAACTAAGGATATTAGAAAATCAGATCAACTTTTTGTATCATTCTCAGAAGCCAGTAAAGGCAATCCAGTGGCTAAAACAACCTTATCTAAATGGTTATCCAATTGTATATCCTTTGTTTATGAAAATGCGAGCATGCCATTAACACACAAACCTAAGGCTCATTCTACCAGAGCAGTCTCTATGCCTTCTGCTTTTCAACCTAAATTGCCCCTTGACAATATTTGCGCTGCAGCCACTTGGTCTAAGCCTCATACCTTTATCATGCATTACAAAGTAGATAAAGCTTCAATGGACAGGTCTTCCTTTGGTTCTACAGTACTGAAGAACATACTTCTATGAGCCACCCAGGATTGAGGGTGCTAGGGACGCTACCCATCAGTGAGAATAAACGGTGAGATTTAACAACTTCACATAAAGAGTTACGTACTTACCATAACTTTCCATGTGAGCTGTTTATCTAGACTTTATTCTCACGTCCCTCTCCTCCTTCCCCCCTCCTGGCTGACTGTTGACTTAGAGGCTAGTACCATCCTGGTTATTCAATATTTTTTCCCCCTCGGGAAGTGTCCTTGGTAGAAATAAATAAAAAGGGTGTGTCTCGCAGCAAACATGATCTGAGGTAATTCCAGCAGTGCATTGTGGGCTAAGGGGCTTGGTCTCGGGCTACTGGCAAACCTTGAGCTTTGGTATTGGCGTGTCGGAGCAGAGGATCAGCTCCGAACCCATCAGTGAGAATAAAGGCAAGATAATCAACTCACATGGAATGTTACAGTAAGTACAGAACTTCTTATTCAGACCAGTGTATACAGCACATGCAAATCTTATTAGTTCAGTTAATTTAGCCAGTAATAGAAAAAGTGCATGTACTTGTGCCAGAGTGTTGCAGAAGGCAAAGTTATATCAGCCTTCTCTGAATTTTCAGACCGATCCAGAAACTGACCCCCCCCACCCAAAAGTCCAGTGTCTAGTAAATCAATGATTATAAATCATTAATTCCAGTAATTAAGAATTTCATACTTTATATTCTTTTGTAAATGCATGTTTATGTAGCACCTGTTATTCTATTAATTTTTCAGTGAATTACACTTACTGCTTTTTAGGTCTTTTATCCCCATCTCCCCATCCCATTACTTCTGGTTTTGTCCAGTATTGTTGACCTACGTATTTGAGTGATATTTCCATCTGTTGCTTGTAAGATGTGTGCTTTTCTGGCAAGGTGTTGTAGACTGCGTTCAATAAATTCTTCATATTCTTCAGAAATTGTTTGCTAGTTATTCTACAAGCTATCTAAAGAGGTTAAGAGCAAAACATAAAATCTTTCCCAGTCTTTCTTGTTCTTCTAGCAAGAAGTTTGGGAAGTACACAGTGTAGTTATGACATCAGTAAACTGGAATACAGTTCTAGGCCACTATTAATGCTTTCATGCATTCTCTAATCTCAGCCACATATCTATGATGTACAGCTATACAAGTGGCTATAATTGCTGATCATGTTGTACGAAGGGCATCGCTATCATCTGTCTCAGATTCTGATTTTCTTGGTTTTTGTCTGACCTTCACAAAATCTTGTCATTCCCTGGCAAACTTAACTGCAGTCACCAAATATAGACAGCACTGAGTTTCAGACTTGGTATCTTTCAGAAAATGTTATACCAGCAACTTTCTAAGTAAAGAGCAGCAATATTTAAAATATGCCCCTGATTTCTGAACTAAGAGGTTGAAAAGGCATATAGTAGATTTCACTGTATGATCGCAAAAGCTGCAAGCAGAAATACATTTCTGAGAGAAAATTCATTTCCTTAGTCACTCATTTCAAATTCAAATAGACATCTAAGAGCCAAGTGTCATACAAGTAGTTGTATTTCATGCTTAAGTGTGCATCAGTGTAATGCTCCAGTTAGTCTAAGTCAAAGTAAACTTTACCGTCATTCAGAACTACACAGCAGTGTATCTGGAGCAGTTGCACATATAGATATGGAAAATTAATAAAATATCACAATAGACATTTAATAAGTAGCAATTTGTAAGTAAAGTAGGACAGCAGTGACCCACACCCATCCCAGAACAGGAGACAAGGAACAATATGAAGGCTTGTTTGTGTCTTTCGGCTTTTCCCGGTTAGGGGTCGCCACAGCGGAACTCTGGTCCGCTAATGACTGGCAGTTGATTTTTATGTACTGGCTTTCCAGGCCTGATGTACAACCTTCAACGAAGGTATGCCCATTCACGCATGTCTCCCCGCAGAAGACGCTCTAGCTGAGAATCAAACCGGACAGTGTCTTACTGTGAGGCGACAACGCTATCGCAGCACCACCACCATATGAAGGTAATATTGTCAAAATAAAATTGAAGCAATAGCAGCAAATCTATGATTAGACTGAATTATTGCACAGTTGGTATATTGCACTTTAGAGTCCTTCAGTGTGTAGGTGAGGGTGCTGCGCAGTTCGTTATGGACTTTCTCAGAATCATACTTCCTACCTTTGGTACACTGGAGGAAAAAGCTTTGATCCACCACACCAACTGCCAGATCAGACCTACATTAACTTTTCTTTTTTTCCTTTAGTAAATCACTCAGGGTTATAGTTAACCAGTATCAGTTTCAAGATCTTTTACTTCACAAAATACATGTTGATGCAAATCCCGTTTTGTTAACCAAGTGATTGAGTAGTCTGTATTTAACATTTTGGCAGAAAACTCAATGAATTTGCCTCATTTATGCCTTGTCCTTGAGCAACTCGCAACAGAAAAGTGCCTTAGGACAACTCAAAAAGTATAGTTATGTTCACTTAACATAAATGAAGATGTTCGAGTGTATTCACTGTTGCAGTCATTACATTTGGGTAATCTGCTGGCAGGTTGCCCTCAGTCGGCCTTATTAACAAAGTCTTGGGTCCTGCGTCAGTTGTTGTCCCTTCTTCCATGACGTCAGGTTGTCAGGGGTATAAACAGACACCATTACATCAGTTTTTCTTGCCCCAGATGTCAGGTGCCCCCCCCCCCCCAAATGGGGTGCCAAATATTGAAGTAATTAAAAAAAAACACAAAGATATACTTCCAAACAAAAGCAAACACACCAAAAGGAAGGAAGAGGTATAGCAAGAAAAAACAGGGGGTTGGAGGGAGGGTAACCAGGACTACAACATTGAATACACTCGAACATCTACATTTATGGTAAGTGTACACAACTGTACTATGTTCTTCGTGTTTCATTGTTGCAGTCATTACATCTGGGTAGATTCCCAAAGCTATGGTTAGGAGGAAGGATTTATACAGCATTAGGACCAGCTGTAAGGTCCTGCAGGACAGCAGAAGCAAAGCCAGCTCTGGATTTAAAGAAAGGCAAATGGTAATGTTTGGTGAACGTATGAATTGAGCTCCAGGTAGCAGCTTCTAGAATGTCTCTGGTAGGAACACCTCTGAGAAAGGCTGTAGAGGTGGATGCAGCCCTGGTGGAATGAAATCTGATCCCCTGGGGTATAGTTTTACCATGTCGCATATAGCAGAAACGAATACAACGGCTTATCCATTTGGAAATAGTCTGCTTTGAAATGGTCTTTCCCTCTGCCCCTGCAGCAAATGCCACCAGTAGTAGTTCAGATTTTCTTTGAGATTTTTGTCCTGTTTAAGTAAAATCTAAGTTGTCTGTGTACATCCAATGAATGCAGAATCCGTTCCCCCCTTGTTCTGTGGACTGGGAAAGAAAGTTGGAAAATGAATAGTCTGATTAAGAGCCACACTGGATACCACCTTAGGCATGAAGGATGGACTGGTCCTGAGAGACAACCTGTCCGCATGAAAAATAATGAAAGGCCCCACCTGCCATAAGAGCCTGTAATTCTGAAATCCTTTTAGCTGAAGTGACTGCTAAAAGGAAAGCTGTTTTCCAGGAGAGAAATTTTAAGTCGGCAGTAGCAGCTGGCTCGAAAGGAGGGAGAGTGACTTTTTCCAATACAAAACTGAGGTCCCAGGTAAGAGTTGGAGCTCTCCTGGGTGGTCTTAGGTTTTTGGCCCCTCCAAGATACTACTTTAGCAGAGAAAGAGAAGAGGGGAGGTTCTGTGTTGCAATGAGCTGAAATAGCTGAGGCATGGATTTTTACAGAAGAAAAGGACAGGCCCTTGTGAAGCATCTCAGTTAAATATTGATAAATCTGAGGAATATTGGGCACTGTTGGGCTTATCCCTTGTGATTAACCAGGCACATAAACTTTTCCATTTGTCCGCATAAGATGTTGTAGTACTAGGCCTTCTTACCTCCAAAATGACATCCATCACAGGTTTGCTGAGGGATGCCAAGAGTGAATTTATGAGATAAGCCACGCTGCAAGATTCAAAGTTTGGAGCTGAGTGTGCAGAATGTGGTTGTTCGGCTGAGACAGTAAGTAAAGTGTCTAAGGCAGGTACCAAGGTGGAAGATGTGACACTGTGCAGGAGTGGGTACCAGTGTTGGCAAGGCCAGTCTGGAGCAATCAAAATAATTTTTGGCTTGTCCTGTTTGACTTTTAATAGAACTTTGGAGATCAGATGCAGAGGGGGGAAAGGCATAGACTGAGTTTTTTTCCAGCTGAATGATAGAGCATCCACTTTCCAGGCTTTTTTGTGATGAGTTCTTGTGCAGAATTTGTCCAACAGATAGTTCTGGGGTGAGGCAAAAAGATCTAGGTCTGGACTTCCCCATTTGAGTGTCAACATGTTGTAAATCCGTGGATCCAGTTTCCATTCATGTAGGTCCATGGGATTTCTGCTTGGTTCATCTGCCAGAGTATTAAGCTTTCCTGGCAGGAATTGAGCTTGTAGTTGAATTTGATATGTCAAGGCCGTGTTCCACAATGCCATGGCTAGTCTGCAAAGGGGGAAGGAGTGAGTACCCCCCTGTTTATGTCCACATAACCGTGGTGTTGTCTATCATTGTCCTGGATGAAGGTAGTCCTTGAAGGCTGTCAGTGCATTTTGTAAAGCTAGCATTTCATTTTGATTGATATGAAGGTGCATTTGATTTGGGCTCCATTTGCCCTGAATGCACTTATCTGCCAGATGAGCCAACCAGGCATAGTCTGATGCGTCTGTAGTTAGGGTTTGGGCGGCAGGGGGTGGAGAGAATAGCAGTCCCTTGTTTTGGTGACAGGCCTCTGCCCACCATAGGAACTCTAGCTGCAGGAAAGGTATGATAGGAATCATTGTTTCCAGGCTGTGACAATGTTGACTCCATAAACTCTAAGTAACACTGAAGTTTACTCATATGCAGTCTTGCATATGGAATTAGAAGAATGCAGGAGGCCATGAACCCAAAGGCTTGCAGAATTTGTCTTGCAGATAGGGTTTTTGTGGCCACCTGCTTGTAAGTCAGTCACCAAATGAATTTGCTTTTCTGGTGTAAGGTAAGCCATCTGGGCAGCTGTATTCAAGCTTGCACCCAGGAGTGTAATTTTTTGAGAGGGTACCAGTTGTGATTTCTTTTCGTTTATGGTGTACCGTAGACAAGTTAGAACTTTTTTTTTTTTTTTTACAAACGCCAGATGTTTTTTAAGAATGTCCCTGTTTTCTGCCTGAATTATGCAATCGTCCAGGTATGGATATATTTGAATATTTCTTTGCCTACAAAATGCAATTACTGGAGCCAAGCACTTTGTGCAGACCCTGCGCGCAGTAGATAAGCCAAAGGGCAGTGCAGAGAACTGGTAATGCAAATAGCCTGCTTTGAAGTGGAGGTATCTTCTGCAAGATTCCCTGATCGGGATATGCAGGTAAGCCTCTTAAGTCTAGAGTTACCAAACAGGCATCTTTGCCTAGCATAGGGAGTAACTTTAGAAGAGTCAGCATCTTGAAATTTGGAATGTCCAGAAATGTGTTTAGAGTAGATAAGTCCAGAATTGGACACCATGATTTGTCCTTTCTGGGTACAAGGAAAAGTCTAATAGAAACCTTGTTCCTTTTCCTCTACTGGGACTGGTTAAATAGCTCCCATGTTCATGAGACAGTTCTTGCTTCTGGGCCTCTGCCCACTGCTTTGGGGGCAGGTCTGGCCATCCGTTTGGGATTGGCAACGTGTGGAAATGAAATCTGTATCCCTGGGATACTATATTTAAAACCCATTTGTCCTGGGTTATAAGTTGACAGTTTCTTACATGAAGTGCCCGTTTTCCCCCAAAGGGGCGGCTGAAAGGTAAATGCTTGGTAACTGTAGAGGAAAGTCATTGTTGTTTTCAGATTTGGAGGAGGAGCCACACTATTGTTTTGTTATAAAAGTTCCTTGTGACTGAAACCTACAGCCTTTGGAATGTCTGGGTTTGACTTGAGTGGCTCTCGAAGGAACTGGAAAAGATCAGTTCTTAGTAGGCCAGTGCCTACTAAATCTTGGAGGTTGCACTTGTAAGAAAATCTTCACAGTTTGCATAGATTTAGCTTTATCTTCCATCTTTTTTTAAAAACTTCTTCAGCCTTATTACCAAGAGACGGTCCTGTTGTAAAGGAATATATAACAATTTTGCTTTAACATGATCAGGCAGAGTTTACTCTAAGCCAAGCACGCCCTCTTAACACACAGCCAGTTACAGCAGCCTTGCAAGAGGCCTCCAAAGAATCAAAACCACATTGCAAAGTAGGTTTTCCAACTTGTTCAGCTGAATGCAATAAATCCTGAAAATCTTTATTTTCCACACAGTCAGAAATTAACAATTTTCTGTTTAAGCAGTCCCATGATATGCTGCTGGTATTTAAGCATATGAAATTGACAGTTTAAAGCCCTGATTGCCAAGGTTGCAGAAGTGTAAACCTTCTTACGCCATCTTATCCAGCACCCTAGAATCTCTATCAGAAGTGGTAGGATTTTTAGCAGTAGAGGCCTTAATGCCCTTGGGACCCTGAGAAATGGTTTCAGGATCTGCAACAGGATTTTTGAAAAGAAATTTGTGGGAGTCAGGAACCCTGTAGTATCTGTCTGGCTTACAAGAAGCCAGAGGCAGAGAATCAGGAGCCATACTAGATTCCGAAAAAAACAACAACAATGTCTAGGACAGGAGGCATAGCCAAAGCCTTATACTAAGAAAGAAGAAAAAAATCCCCAAGTCTCTTTTTAGATTCAGAGAAATACTGACTTTCCCAGTGGAAATGTTTCTGTAAAGTATGTAAAGTTTCCCTGAGAGAAGCAGAAGGTGGAATCTTCTGCATCAGAGTCCTCATAAGTACACACAAACAAATCCTGTTCACCAGAAGATTCAGAAGAAATAGAATCCTGTTCAGAAGATTCATAATCAATGTCTTGCCTAGGCCTCTTAGGTTGGGGGGGGGGGGGGGGTTGCTACCACTGATAACAGTAAATAAATCTTCAGACATTTTGATCATTTGTTTTTTAGGCATAGGGGCCTGCACATGTGGCCCACGCGTCGTTTTTTTACACAGATTTTGATTTTGGTCTTAGTTTTGAAGATGGCGTCAATCTAATATACAAATCTGTAGGCCTGAACACACCCTCAGAAGCCAGTGCCTACACAGCGGCTCTGGACCCATCCAAGGTAGAGACATCCGCGGGTTCCATAATTGTAGCATCTCACGGCATACTGAACTCCGAATGGGTCTCAGTAGAGGCCTGCGAATCAGAAGTAGCAGGTATCAGGGGCTGCTTAAGTTCCTCACCAAGTACCAGCAAACTAGCGACTGGCTTAGGAGAAGCGTCTTAATCAGTTTTGGACCTCGACGGCCTGTGTCTTTCTTTGCGTTTTTTTTGGAATTCCGGTAGTCGGATTGCTAACAGACGACATTTCTGGATAGTTAAAGCATGATCCAAAATATTTAGAAGCAAAAATATACCAACGTTTAATAGTGCATTGATTACATTTAGCACAAAACAGACAGCAAGGTACATTGTGGTAAAGGCCTAGGCAAGGAATACAGTACAAATGAAAATCCTTATGAGGTATTTGCATCCCACAAGTAATGCAATTATTAGCTTTTACTGACATTGGTAAGGAGCAAGAAAAAGTTTCCCCAACGGGATACTTGACTTTTTAGTTAAAGACTTAGGTTCTGAAACTCGAAAATGTAAATTTCAGGAGTCAGGCAACCAGCACTTACAAACTGCTTCTGCTTCGGGCACTGCGCAGCAAGGAAGACTGATGTAATGGTGTTGGCTGCATGTTTTATACCCCTGACAAAGTACAGTTTTGTACCTATCATAAATGTAGATGTCCGAACTGGATAGCATCTGCAGTCATAACAACTGGGTTGTCCTGTCGTCAGGCAGCCCTTCAGTCGGCCGGATTCCAAAGTCCGGGTCCGGCTTCGGCTGATGTCGCACTTCACCCGACGTCATCTCTGCTGGTCTTCGGGTATAAAGGCATCAGCCGACGCCATTTTCTTCAGTGTTTCTTGCCCCAGATGCCAGTTGCCCTCCCTGGAAGGCTAAATTTTGGATAAATGCCAATGTTTGCACAAGGATAGAAGGCAAACTCAGAAAATAAGCATGTATGTACATATATACAAACAAATACACCATAAGAGACTCCCCCCACCAGCTAGCTATTAGGAGGGTAAATACCCTAGGAGTACCACAGAGGGAAGGAGGGAGGGTAATCCTGACTGCAGATGCTATCCAGTTCGGACATCTACATTTATGGTAGGTACAAAACTGTACTATGTCCTTCATGGATGCATCTGCAGTCATAACAACTGGGTAGAATACCATAGCCAACTAAGGGGAGGAAAAATAGATTATGGTGTGGTTAGGATCCCTTGCAGTACAGCAGTGGCAAACCCTGCTCGGGATCTGGAGTACAAAGGTAAATTATAATGCTTGGCAAATGTATGCACGGAGGTCCAAGTAGCCACCTCAATAATGTCCTTGGTTGCCACTCCTCGTAAGAAGGCTGTGGTAGTGGCTGTTGCCCTTGTAGAATGAGGCCTTATGTTCTGTGGAATTGGTTTTCCATGGAAGGAGTAACAGAATCGTAAGCAATTTCCTATCCATTTGGAGATTGTCTGTTTGGAAATAGCTTTTCCTTCTCTTCCTGTTGCATAGGCTACAAAAAGCTGGTCAGTTTTTCTGTTACTTTTTGTTCTGTCCAGGTAGTAGCGTAACTGTCTATGTACATCCAAGGTATGCAGCATTCTTTCCCCTCTGTTTTGAGGGTTGGGGAAGAAGGTAGGTAGGTGGATTGCCTGGTTTAAAGACACTCTGGATACCACCTTAGGCATAAATGTAGGATTAGTCCTCATGGACACTATCTTGGTGGAAGATTAGGAAGGGCTGTACTGCCATTAGGGCCTGAAGTTCAGACACCCTCCTTGCTGAGGTTATTGCCAGTAGGAAAGCAGTTTTCCACGATAGATGCTGTAGCTCTGCTGTTGCTGCTGGCTCAAAAGGTGCGAGTGTCAGCTTTTCTAGCACAAAGTTCAAATCCCAAGCTGGCAAAGGTGGTTTCCTAGGGTTTTACATTCTTAATCCCTCTGAGGAACTGCCTGAGTAAAGGATGTGAAAAGACAGGTGGATCAAAGCTGTATTCTGCTGAAATAGCTGATGCATGTATCTTGATGGAGGAGTAGGACAGGCCTGTATGCAGAAGTTCTGCCAAATACTCCAGAATGTTAGCCATATCTATATTTGACACATCCTTTCCTCTTTCAGCACTCCAAATGACAAATCTTTTCCATTTTCCTGCATAGTTCCTTCTTGTTGAAGGTCTGCGGGCTTCAAGGATAATGTCTTTCACCCTTTGGGAAAGTTCTGGATTAGTTGTTGCTATGTAATGTTCCATGCAGTCAGTTGCAACGTTTTTAGGTTTGGATGCATGATGTTGTAGTTGTTCTGAGTTATCAAAGGCCTCAGGGGTATTGACCACATCTTGTCCCGAGACATGCTCCTTAGCAATGGGTACCAGTGTTGTCTTGGCCAGTTTGGAGCTATCAGGATTATCGTTGGACGCTCCTCCTTGATTTTTAGTAATACCTTGTGTAGCAAGGGAAGAGGTGGGAATGCATATGCTGTCAGACCTTTCCAGCTGAAGGAGAGCGAGTCCACTTTCCATGCAAGTGGGTGGAATGTCCTTGTGCAGAATTTTTTGAGCTGGTGATTGAGAGGGGAAGCGAATAGATCTATCTGTGGCATTCCCCATTTCTTTGAGATGGTCTTGAAGATGTCCGGGTGTAGCATCCATTCGTGAGCATCCGAGGTGGTTCTGCTTAACATGTCTGCTAGAGTATTCTCCTTTCCTGGTACGAATATTGCCTGTAACTGGATGTTGTAGCTGAGTGCCAGGTTCCAAAGGTCCAAGGTCATTCTGCACAGGGGGTATGAATGAGTGCCTCCCTGTTTGTTGATGTACCACATGACAGTGGTGTTGTCTGTCCTTATCATCAATTGGCCTTCTTTGAGGAATGGTCTGAAGTTTTGGATTGCCAGTTTTACTGCCAGCATTTCTTTTAGGTTGATGTGCAGGTGAAGCTGGTCCCAAGGCCCATAATCCTTGTACGCATTTGTCCAGCATGTGAGCCCCCCATCCTAGGTCTGAGGCGTCTGTTGTGATGGTTTGGCTTGCTTGATAGTTGTGAAAGGGTAGGCCTGGGTTTGACTGGCATGCTTGAGCCCACCATAGGAACTCCTGTTTTAGGCATGGTATTAGTGGAATTTCTGCTTCTAGGCTGTGCCTGTGTTGGGACCATAAATTCTTTAGGTACCACTGTAGTTTTCTCATATGTAGCCTGGCATGTGGAACTAAGATTATGCATGATGCCATGAAGCCCAGGGCCTGCAGAACTTTTCTTGCTGTTAGCTTGTTCCGTCTTGTTAGTGCCAAGAAGTAAAGAGGGAGTTCTTTTGTTTTTCTGTAGTTAGGAATGCCATTTGTTTTACTGTGTCCAATTCCGCCAAGAATGTCCTTGTTTGGGATGGTATCAGCCTTGACTTTTGTAAATTGACTGTGTATCCCAGAGCTTGTAGCAAGTAAATGACCCTTTGTAAATCTGTTGTCAGCTTGCTTGGGTTGTTCCCTTGTAGCAGACAGTCGTCCAGGTATGGATAAATTTGAATTCCCTGTAGTCTGCAGTGGGCGATCACTGATGCCAGGCATTTTGTGAATACTCTGGGCAGTAGATAAGCCAAAGGGCAATGCTGAGAATTGATAGTGCTCTGATCCTGCAAGAAATCTGAGGTATCTTCTGCAAATTGGTCGGATGGGGACGTGCAGGTATGCCTCCTTGAGATCTAGAGTTACCAGCCAACACTCCTTGCCCAGCATGGGAAGTAGTTGCTGTAGAGTCAGCATTTTGAATTTTGGGACAATGATGTATGTATTTAAGGTGGACAGGTCGAGAATAGGTCTCCAACTTTTTTCCTTTCTTGGAACTAGGAATAGTCTGGAGTAAAATCCTTTGCCTTGTTCTGTTCTTGGAACTCTTTCCACAGCTCTCATCTTTGTTAATTGCATTATCTGTTGTAGAGCTTCTGTTTTTTGATTTGGAGGCAGGTTTGGCATTCCTATTTTGACTGGTAAAGTGTGGAAGTGGAACCGGTAACCTTGGTCTATGGTTTGCAAAATCCACTTGTCTTTTGTGATATAGTGCCAGCTCTTTGAAAATAAGGTTAATTTTCCGCCTAATGGTGCTGCTATTTGTTCCCTGGTAGGCGGAGTTAGAATCAAGTCACAAACTTGAAACAGTGACTGAGGAAAAGAAAAGAATGGATAGCCACACAATAACGGATGATATTTTTAAGCTTTCTTCCACTTTTATTGCACGTGGACTTCTTCAGAAAAACCAGGACGCCTCCCTACGTCCTGGTTTTATAACCAATGAACAGGAAGTGATGTTAAAATCATAAACATTGTGTTCCACATATATACATGTAAAAAAACATTTTATATGTTCCCATCATAAAACCCAAAGACATAAAATTACGTATTGTTACATCACAATGCTATTTATACTTGATGATGCCTTGAAAAAGGCATGTTTAAAAGTTTTTTATTTTCTTTGACATTTTTTATTATTTTTTATTTTTTGTTTTATGTTTCCTCTCCATTTGACTAGGTAACTAGAATTCACTGAATGTGAATAATAAATCACACTTCTGTAATACCCCATGGCTTCAAATTTATAAATCATTTTCCAATTTCAGTGGATGATTTTTAACCAAATGGGTCTATGTGTCTCCTTGATTACCCCATGCTAATATATGAGCATGTGATTATCCGACCCAACATTGCTAGCCACTGTACCATCACCATGGTAAGCTGTGTGTGTATGTGGACCTCTCTCTGTGGATGTCCTTCTCTACTCTGAATACTTAACACTAAATGGTGGATCATACGACAATCCCCTCCACAGCAGTGAGAACACCTAACTACCCCCAAAAACAAATACAGATGTGACGAATGTGGTCGAACCACTCATCATGCTCATGTATATAGTGTCTATTGACTCCTAACAAATTTTGCCATGTGTGTCAGGGGGAACGCTCCCATGAGTGTGAAAAAATGCCGAGCTGTATACCTACCTCCACTTGGTGATGCATAATGTGTAAGATAGTTGTATTATCTATAATTTAAAAAGCATTTGATATTAATCCCTTCATTTAGACCTGGCAGTTCATCAGCCCCTAGGCATAATTGCCATAGTGACTCTTTTTGTTCCAATTTATTGTTTAGATCTCCTTTAAGTAGACATTTCTCTACGTGGTCTAAAACAAAAAATTCAAACTTCTTAAAATCTACACACTCCTGTGAGTGTCTTGCAAGGAATTGTTCCCATCCTTATTTTTAATGGCCAAGTTATGCTCATATATCCTACGTTTGAGCATTCTTTTAGTTTTCCCCACGTAGTACTTATCACATGTTGAACAGGTGGCTAAATAAACCACATATTCGCTGTTACAATTGAAGTACTTCTGTGCCCAAAATATCCTCTTTGTGTGTTTGATAGTCACAAAAGAAGTATTTGTGATGAACCTACACTGTCTACAATTCTGACAGGCAAAAGTTCCCTTCTTTCTGCTGATATCCCTATTCAATACCACTCTTTCTTTGTGGTCCCTTTCTAACATGCTCTTTATGTTGGTAACATTTTTATATGTGAAGCGTGGTTTGATGCCCACACATGCCATAAGGTCTTTATTTCCCAAAATGATACCCCAATTTCTTTCTATGATACCTCTGATGTTTTCCAATTGATTAGACATTGGAAGAGGAAATGCTAAATAAAAATCTGAGTGTTCGTCTCTACTTTTAGTAACACCTATTGAAACTTCTTTCGAGTATCTCATCCTATTGTTTGACAAGATTGGTCTAGCTACTCCATTACGGAGCCCCCAGACTTCGTTTTCAATTTTCTTTACCATGTGCTTTTTATAGCCCCTAGCCAAGAATAAATTTCTTAGCTGTATTAACTCTTCTTGATAGATGTTATCCTCAGATGTTAATCTACTAAGCCTGGTGACTTGACCCTTTGTCACATTTCTTTTCATGTGGGTTGGGTGCAGGCTGTCTGTGCAAGTATTGATTAGTGAAACAAGGAACTCTTTCCACAGCTCTCATCTTTGTTAATTGCATTATCTGTTGTAGAGCTTCTGTTTTTTGATTTGGAGGCAGGTTTGGCATTCCTATTTTGACTGGTAAAGTGTGGAAGTGGAACCGGTAACCTTGGTCTATGGTTTGCAAAATCCACTTGTCTTTTGTGATATAGTGCCAGTTCTTTGAAAATAAGGTTAATTTTCCGCCTAATGGTGCTGCTATTTGTTCCCTGGTAGGCGGAGTTAGAATCAAGTCACTGTTGTTGTGCTGTTGTAGTGGTAGTGGCTGTGTCTGTGCCTCTGTTATTACCTTGCCACTGTCGTCCTCTGTAGGCACCCCCTCTGGATTGATTTCTGCCTCTGGAACGTCTATTCCTGCCCCTTTGGGATCTTGTGGAGTCAGGAAAGGACCAGTTTTTGGCAGGCCAGTTCCTGCTAAACCTTGGGGGCTGAACCTGCAAGAAATCTTTTACTGTTTGGACAGATTTTGCCTTTTCTTCCATTTTCTTTATTACCTGCTGGGCAGGCGTACCAAACAAACTGGCCTTATCCATAGGAGCATCTAATAACTTAGCTTTAACATGATCCGGTAAGACCTGTTCCTTCAGCCATGCATGTCTTCTTATCACTGTGACAGTCATGGCTGATCTAAATGAAGCCTCCAGTGCATCATAGCCACATTTCAGTGAATGGTTACTAACCTGTTGTATGTTATTTACCATCTCTAATACATATTTCTTATCTATAGAGTCATCAGAGGATAGCTTTTTAGTTAACTGCTCAAGCATAAACTCTTGGTATTGTATCATGTGAAACTGACAGTTTAAAGCTCTAGCTGAGAGAGTAGCTGAGGTGTAAACCTTTTTGCCCCATCTGTCTAAAGACCTGGCTTCCCTTTCAGAAGGAATAGGATTTTTTGCTGTGGTCGAGGCTACTGCCTTAGGCCCCTGGGATATAGTTTCGGGGTCTGCAAGTGGGGCCTTGTATAGGTGATGATGGGTGTCTGGTACCCTGTAAAATCTATCTGGTTTGGCAGGGGCTGGAGGTAAGGAATCTGGTGCAGTGCAGACATCATTAAAAGCATCGTCCACAACAGATAGGACAGGAGGTATAGCTAAGGGCCTATGTTGTGGAAGGTGCAGAAAAGTCCTAAGTCTTTTTCTGGAATCCGAGTAATCCTGTTGCTGCCATTGGAATTGTTCTCGCATGGCATGCAAGGTTTCCCCAAAGGAGAATTCTTCTGGTGGGGAAGCAGCTGGGATGGATTCTTCAGCATCTGAGTCTTCATAATTGGAGAAAGGAGCCTCTGGCTGGTCTAATATCTGAGTCATCCGCAGAATCATCAGAGGACCCAGGCTCTGGGGGCTCTGCTCTAGGTCTCTTCTCTGGGGGCTGCGAGGCCCTGTCTGGGTGAGATTGAGATCCCCTAATTAAGGTTATTAAATCTTCTGCCAGAGTAAGCATTTGTGCACTAGAAGTGGGCCTGGTTGAGGGGGGCTTAACAGGCACTGATTTAGTAGACTTGGCTGCTTTAGCCCTGGCAAAGGCCTTAATTGACATGGCTGCAGGAGGCCTAGCAGCACCACGTGCTGGGGTAGAGACATCCAAAGGGATGGTGTCTGATAAGTCACTAGGAACCACTGTAGTAGGTAAAATATCTGAGGTCGATTCGAGTAATGTAGCAGGAACCTCAGAAGTAGTCATAGATTCAGCTGTGTTTTGATCAGTTTTCTCGGTTTCGGCCGAAACCGAGACACTCGCGGTTTGGTTAACCATGGTTTCGGCCGAAACCGTGGACCGCGAGTGTCGGTCTTTTTCTTTGCGTTTTTTAACAATTTGGGAAGTCGGAGGATCCGACGGCATAATGTACGCAAAATCAGAACCGAAAAACTGTTCAGCAAACTCCGACCGACGCCCAAGCGTTCGTCGGTTGAATGAAGCACAGGCCGAACAGGCTGCTACGTCGTGGTCTGGCCCTAAACAAGGCAAACAGTAAGAGTGGAAATCTTTATGAGGTATTTGTTTCCCACAAGTTAAACAGTTATTGACTTTTTCTGACATTGCTGAGGCAAGAAAGAGTCCCCAACGGGGTACTTAGCTTTTAGAAGTCTTCGAAGTAGTATTCGGTAGTAGTAATCTCTGGATCCGACCGACCGGCACTTGCGAACAGCTTCTGCTTCGGGCGCCACGCGGCAAGAAAGACTGAAGAAAATGGCGTCGGCTGATGCCTTTATACCCGAAGACCAGCAGAGATGACGTCGGGTGAAGTGCGACATCAGCCGAAGCCGGACCCGGACTTTGGAATCCGGCCGACTGAAGGGCTACCTGACGACAGGACAACCCAGTTGTTATGACTGCAGATGCATCCATGAAGGACATCCTGACGTCATGGAAGAAGGGACAGCAACCGACGCAGGACCCAAGACTTTGTTAATCAGGCCGACTGAGGGCAACCTGTCAGCTGATTACCCAAACGTAATGACTGCAACAGTGAAACACGAAGAACATCTTAGAATAGGCCCCTCAGTAGTCCCCTGCACTGTAAGGATAGTGGGAATAACTTGGTCAACAGAAGGTGGTAAAAAATACCTATTAACCACAGTAGTTCTGGTGTAGTTACAGACCCCTTAAATTTGACCAGCTTCATATGCTAAGCCATGGAAAGACTTATGGAACTTATTAGGACATAGGGAGCCTTCAAATACTAGACCTGTCTCAGTTTGACTTCGGTAAGGGCAGGTCATGCTTATTCAATGTGATGGATTTTTTTGAAAAGTTACCAAAGCAATGAACAAAGGCAAAATGGTACACAATACACACGACGACATTAAATAGAAGTTATGTACTTATAATGTTCCATGTGAGTTGCTCATCTCACCTTTATTCTTTACTGATGGGTTCGGAGCCGATCCCTTGGCTCCGATACAGCCAATTGCAAAGCTCGAGGCCAAGTCCCTATCCCATGATGTACCTGGAATTACCTCAGATTTTATTTGCTGCATATAATACCATAAGTCATTTTTTCATTCCCAAGAGAAAGGTATAGAAGGATTGCGTAACCAGGATGGATCCAGCATCGCAGTCATCTAACAGCCCAGAAGGGGGTAGGAGGGAGGGCCATAAGAATGAAGGCAAGATGAACTCACATGGAACGTTATGGTACATAACTTCTTTATGTGAAGTTGCTCAATCTCGCCGTTCATTCTTTACTGATGGGTAGCGTCCCAAGCACCATCAAACTCGGGTGGCTCACGGCAGTATATTTCTCAGGATCGTGGATCCACAGGAGGCCCTATTCCCTGGAGGCCTTGTCAACTTTGTAATGAGTGATAAAGGTATGAGGTTTTGACAAAGTGGCTGCTGCACAAATGTTATCAATGGGAAGTCTGGCAGAAAAAGCAGATGTAGAAAGTGCTCTGGTTGAGTGAGCTTTAATCTTATGCTGCAAAGGGCATATTGGCAGCTGAATAGGCAAAGGTGATACAATCAGATAACCATTTAGACAGTTGTTTTAGGTACTGGTCTACTCTTCCTGGAGTCCGAGAAAGAAACAAAAACCTGGTCTGATTTTCTGAAATCTTTTGTTCTATCCAAGTAAAATCCGAGCAGTCTGTGAACATCAAGTTTGTGCAGCATACACACTAAATTGTTCAAATGGTTGGGGAAGAACACTGGCAAATCAATCTGGTTGAGTTTGGTTTCTGTGAAAAACTGAGCAAAAAATGAGGAGTTTGTTCTAAGTGAGACTCTGTCAGCATGGAATATCAAATATGGAGGCTTGATGGTTAAAGCTTGAAGCTCTAACACTCTGCTAGCAGAAGTAATAGTTAACAGAAAGATGGCCTTCCATGACAAAAATCTGAGTTCACAAGAGGAAGCTGGTTCAAATGGTAGAAAAATTATCTGGGAAAGCATAACATTTAGATTCCATGGAAAAGAGGAAGATTTCACTGGTGGTCTAATATGAAAAGTCCCTTTGAGAAAAGCTTTGGATAACTTGTGAGACATGATATTCAACTCTAAAATCCAAGATGAAAATTAGAAATAGCAGCCAATTGAACACTAACGGTTGCTGCTGCAACTCCTTTGCTAAAACTCAGTCAAGAACTCTAAAATGGAGGCCATAGGGGCTTGGGTAAGGATCATTATTTTTAGAAGCCCATAAAAAAAATGTTTTCCATTTGCTAAGATAAAGCTTCCTAGTAGATTTATGAGAAGATAAAATGATCAGTTTTGTCTCATTGGAGAGGTTATGGAACCTGGCTATGATGGGAATTGGAGCAGCCAAGCTGTCAGCTTCAGTGACTGCAGAGAGAGAGATGAAGATCCCCAGAGTGCGTCAGGTGGTCTGGAACTGGGTCCAGAATCCAAGGGTCCTACAAAAGATGAAGTCGAAGGAAGGGGAACCAAATTTGACAAGGCCAATGAGGGGGTATTAGAATGATGGTCCTTTCCAGGGTTTTTGCTTTCTGTAGAACCTTGGATATCAACGGAAGTGGTGGAAATGCATAGAGGAGACCCGGAGGCCAATCGTGTACGAGTGCGTCCCTTGGGGCTTTTCCCAGATGGGGAATCAGGGCAAAGTAGCTTTGCATTTCGTGCTCATGTGACTGGCAAAAAGGTAGCAGCAAGGCTGGCCCCATCTGCAGAAAGCACAGTTGTGTACCTACCATAAATTTAATGTTCCAGTGTATTCAATGTTGCAGTCATTACTCTTGGGTTATCCTGCTAGCAGGCTACCCGCAGTCGGCCAGAATTCCAAAGTCTGGATTCGGTATCGGCTGCTGTCGCCTCTTCCCTGACGTCAGTGCGCCAGGAGTATAAAAGATGCAGCCGATGCCATTTTCTTCAGTTTTTCTTGCCCAGGTGCCCCCAAATAGGTAGGCTGAAAAAAATATGCCAATAAAAATGCATTTACAAAAATAACATTTCCTTCATCTACAAGCAAATACACCAAATAGGTTGTATAGGATAGAGAAGTGTAGATAAATCCCAGCAAAGAAAAGGGGGATGGTGGGTGGGTAACCTGGACTGCAACAGTGAATATACTCTAACATCTACATTTATGGTAGGTACACAACTGTACTATGTTCGTGTTTCACTGTTGCAGTCATTACTCTTGGGTTGAATCCCAAAGCTGAGGTTGAGTGGCTGGGCTAAATAGTATTAGGAGAGGCTATGAGGCCCTGCAGAACTGAAGTGGCAAAACCTGCTCTGGACTTAGAGTAAAGAGGTAAGTGGTAGTGCTTTGTGAAGGTGTACACTGAACTCCAAGTTGCAGCCTCTAAGATATCTTTGGTTGGGACTCCTCTGAGGAAGGCTGCTGAAGTGGCTGCTGCTCTGGTGGAATGAGGCCTAATGCTCTTAGGCACTGATTTGCCATGTTGAAAATAGAAACGGATGCAATGGCCTATCCATTTCGAAACAGTCTATTTTGAGATAGCCTTTCCTTGTGATCCTGCAGCATATGACACAAAGTTGCTCAGTCTTTCTGAAAGCTTTAGTTCTGTCCAAGTAGAAGGGTAACTGCCGGCGTATGTCCAAAGAATGCAGAATGGTCTCACCCTTGTTCTGTGGATTTGGATAAAAGGTAGGCAAGTGAATGGTTTGGTTGAGGTTCACACTGGACACCACTTTAGGCATAAATGTAGGTTTTGTCCTCAGAGAAACCCTGTCTGGATAAAAGATAATGAAAGGTTCCTCAGCCATGAGTGCCTGTAACTCAGAGACTCACCTTGCAGAGGTTATTGCTAGGAGCAGAGCTGTTTTCCAGGATAAGAATTTTATATCTGCTGTTGATGCTGTCTCGAAAGGAGGCAGTGTTTGTTTTTCCAAAACATAATTGAGGTCCCAGGCCGGAATTGGTGCTCTCCTTAGAGGCCTAATGTTTTTGGCCCCTCTGAGGTACTGCCTTATTAAAGGATGAGAAAAGATAGGTGGTTCCGTATTGTAATGGCTGAAATGGCAGAGGCATGAATCTTAATTGATGAGAAAGATGGGCCTTTGTTCAGCATCTCAGTTAGGTATTGTAAAATCTGAGGGATATTTGCTACACCTGTGTCAATGCCTTGTTCCTGGTTCCAAGCACAGAATCTCTTCCATTTTTCTGCATAAGATTTTCTGGTACTGGGCCTCCTGGCCTCCAAGATAACATCCATAACAGCTTTTGAAAGAGGAGTGTTCTGAATGGCTACATTATCCACCATGCTGCCAGATTTAAGGTCCCGAGTTGGCTGTGCAGGATCTGATTGTTTTGTTGGCTCAGCAAGTGAGAAGTCCGAGGCAATATCCATGCTGGACCTTGAGACAAGCTCTTTAGGATTGGGTACCAGTGCTGACGTGGCCAGTCTGGTGCAATCAGTATAATTTTTGGCTTCTCGTCTGACCTTTAGGAGTACCCTGGGAAGGAGAGGCAGTGGGGGAAAAGCATATACTGTTGGATTTTTCCAGCTGAAGGATAGGGCGTCCACTTTCCATGCTTGCTTGTGATAAATCCTTGTGCAAAACATCTGCAATTGGCAGTTGTGAGGGGAGGCAAATAGATCTATGTCTGGGCATCCCCATTTCCTTATTATCATGCTGAAGACGTGTGGATCCAG
Organism: Protopterus annectens; assembly: GCF_019279795.1. NCBI lineage: Eukaryota > Metazoa > Chordata > Ceratodontiformes > Protopteridae > Protopterus > Protopterus annectens. The sequence goes on from NC_056750.1 coordinate 95,886,560, forward strand.
TTTCCATTCATGGGGATCCATGAGGTTTCTGCTTAGTTTTTCTGCCAGAGTGTTTTTTCCTGGCAGGAATTGTGCTTGCAGGTGAACTTGAAAAGCCAATTTTGTGTCCCATAAGGTTATTGCTTGCCTGCAGTGGGGGTAGAATGTGTACCTCCCTGCTCGTTTATGTACCACATGACCGTAGTGTTGTCTGTCCATCAATAACTGTCCTGGATGAATAGGTCCTTGAAAGCAGTCAGGGCATTTTGAACAGCTAGCATCTCTTTTTGATTGATGTGAAGATGCATCTGGTTTGCAGGCCATGTGCCCTGAATACATTTTCCTGCCATATGGGCCCCCCCCAGGCATAATCTGATGCATCCGTTGTCAGTGTCTGTCTGGCTGTGGGTAAACAATGGCAGACCCTTGTTGTGGTGACAGGCTTCTGCCCACCATCGAAACTCCTGTTGCAGGCAGGGAATCAGTGCAATTACTGTCTCCAGGCTGTGGCAATGCTGAGTCCAAACACTTTTTAGGTACCATTGTAGTTTCCTCATATGCAGTCTGGCATATGGAATTAGTAGAATGCAGGATGCCATGAAACCAAAGGCCTGCAGGATTTTCCTTACAGATAAGTGGGTTTTTGTTGCCAATTTCTTGAAGTAAGTAGTCAGTTGCTTTTGTTTGTCTGACGTGAGATAAGATAAGTCCTCGACTGGCACAGAGGACGTCAAAGTGCATGGATCTGAAGACACTGGAGCAAGCGTCTGTTCAAAGGGTTCCACTATCATCAGGTCAGACTCCGGCTCCGAAGAACCAACATGGCTCGGAGGATGAATAGTTTGAGTTGGTGCAAGGGTCTTCGGCTCCGAAGCCATTTGGGTCGAAGCCAATAACATTTTTGGCAAGGCCGGTGACAATAACACCTTCTGCACCACACGATCCACATCCAGGTGTGACAGGCTGATAGAGGACCGGGAGGAGGGCACCAAAGGTGGTACCGAATGAAGTAATGGACTCTCTGGAGCTTCGGATACCAGTTCTAAGACTGGGGACTGGCCCCGAAAGGAAAAGACAGTTGGTTCTGATAGCAGTGGAGCTGAAGTAAGATTTTTTTTGATTTCTTTGAGTCCGAAATCTTGGAAGACTGAGGACTTGCTGGATCCATCTTGGTCACTCAAAGCTTCTTGAAATGTAGGTTTTCAACAACTCTGTCGATACGTTTTCTCTTCCTTTCCAGAAGGACCCTTGAGGAGAAGGAATGACAAATAGCATAACTGTCTTAAAAATTCAGGGCTCCTAGACAGTATACATAATTCACGCGGCCGTCTGTTATAGACATCTTTTGGCCACACTTTGGGCACTTCTTAAACCCAGACTTGGGATACTTGTCTTGGTCAGCCATTGGAAAACTTGAATTACTGTCACACAAAATAATTCTACAGCAATCAGCTACCAAAGCCTTAAAAAAATATCAGGCTAAATCACACATGCCGAAATGCAATGTAAATATAAATACAAATACAAATGTGACGGGAAAAGCTTTTACTGTCAACACAACTTTTTAAAACACACAATAGCAGGCTATACAGATAAAAGGAGATAGCTACTAAGATATATCCTGTCTAAATGTCCTGTCAGACAAAAAGTACAGTTTTGTACCTACCATAAATGTAGATGTTCGAGGATTCCCTTGCTGCAGTCCTGACTATTGAAGGCTAAAATACACTACACAGAAAACTACACAGAAAACTACACACTAAAGTTTTAGCAAAATAGTGACAAAGGTCACTGACTAAGCACACACTACTAACTAGTGCCCCAGATGTTAAATTAGGCCTAAAATGAGAGGCCAACTAGAAAAAAAATTTGAACACACTAAGGGAAGTGACTAAAGTACAGTAACATACAGTATAAAGCTGTAAGAGCTTTAATAAACTACCTAAGCTATTTAAACTATGCAAAGGAGGGAGGGTAAATTGGACTGCAGCAAGGGAATCCTCGAACATCTACATTTATGGTAGGTACAAACTGTACTATGTTCTTCGCCTTCCCTTGCTGCAGTCCTGACTATTGGGTAGAATCCCAAAGCAGAGGTAAGGGAGGCTGGCAAATTATAAAGTAGCAGGAGCTGACAACATGCCTTGTAAAACAGCTGTGGCAAAACCAGCTCTAGACTTAGAGTATATAGGCAGGTGATAATGCCTAGAGAAAGTATGCACTGAACTCCAAGTAGCTGCTTCCAGAATATCCTTAGTTGCCACCCCTTTGAAATGCTGTTGAAGTGGCAGTAGCCCTAGTGGAATGAGGCCTAATCCCAGCTGGAACCTCTTTGCCATGATGGGAATAACAAAATGCAATGCAAAAGCCAATCCACCTAGAAATAGTTTGTTTTGACACAGGTTTGCCCTGTGAACTTAAAGCAAAAGAAACAAGTAACTGCTGAGACTGCCTAAAATCTTTAGTCCTGCTCAAATAATAACGCAATTGCCTGTGTACATCTAAAGTGTGCAAAATCTTTTCCCCTTTATTTTGAGGATCTGCAAAAACGAGGCAAATGAATAGTTTGGTTTAAAGCCACACTAGAAACCACCTTAGGCATAAAGGAAGGATTAGTGCGTAATGAATGATACCCTGTCCTTATGGAAAATCAAAAGGGCCACCCTGGGCCTGTCGCCCCCCCTTTTCAAAAAATCCAAAAAAACTTTTCCCATCAAGTTTTAAATTTCACATATGGGTAAAAAGGTTGGAGAATTTTCCAAAAAAAATTGAGTCCCCGGAAGGACCCTTTGGGGTTTTTTCTTTGTCTGCGTTTGAACAAAAAAAAAAAGGGGGGTAAACTAGGGCTAAATTTGCAGATAATTTAAAAAGGAAAAAAAGCCTTTTTTGCCAAAACTAGTAAAAGAAGGCCAATAAATTACTGAAACTAAATTTTTGTTCCCCAAAAAAAAAATTCCCTTTTTCATAATTTCCTTTAAGGCTTTACTTCCATAATCATTTTAAAAATTTTTGGGGGAATTGAACCGCTTTTAAAAAAGTTGCCACTTTAATAAGGAAGGAACTTAATTTGAGCAATAGTTTTTGGAAAAAGATAAATGGGAAAGGCCATATTTTTCCAAATTTTAGGGGGGGTCCAGTGTTGGGGGAATTATATAAAAATTCCTTGGGTTTTTCCCCTTTTGAAATATTTGGAAGAAGAGGCGAGGGGGAAAAGGAAAATGAATTTTTCCAACAAAAGCGAGTCCATTTCCAAGGTTGATGAAAGGAAAATTTTGGCAGGGGGTTTTAGGGAAAAGGGGAAAGTTTTGTCTTTCCCCCAGTGCTTTCTAAAAACTGAAACCCAGAGGGGGGATCCATGAGCGCCAATCTGAAAGGGAGCTGGCTTCAAAAAGTAAGGAGTTGCATTCCAGTCTCCCAAAAACAGTTTGCCCATGGGGAAAGAATGTTTTCCCCTTTTTTTATGTCCAAATGAATTTGTTGCTTTTAGAAAAAACCCTCCCCTAAGAAGCTCCTTAAAAGCCAAATCAAACTGGATGAAACCCCCTTCTGGAAGTGGCGAGTTGGCAGGCCATTTCTTGTTTTTTCCATTTAATAGTCCCAAAATTTCCCAATTGCTTAAAAAACTCCCTTCCTCACAGAATCCCTTTTAGGTGAATTTGAGAAAAAAATTTCCAAGGGAAGGTTTTTTTGTGACTGCCAAAGGGATCTTTCCTACATTTTGAGTCCCACACTTCCTATTGGTTTCATTGGGGCAAAAATACTGTGAACCCAATGTTAAGGATGTTTAGGGGCTATGAGGTTTGAAAAAATAAAAACTTTTTTGTTTGGGGGAAAAAGGGCCCTCTGGGTGCTGTTTTCAGTTCCACCCAAAAGAATTTTGGGGGTCTAGAGGCTTTTTTTCGCTCCGTTGGGCCCTTTTAGCCTTAGACATTTCCAGGGGTTAGAAGGTTTTTTTTACCAAAATACAGCCCCAATGGGATAGTTTTTCCCTTTTGCCTGAATAAGCACAGGGCCAGCCTTTTGAAACTTAGTGAAAGAAAGGGAATGCAAGCAAATAAAATTTTGTCAAACCTTTTCTGAATTGATAGGCAATGAAGGTGTTTTAATAAATTCCATAGTATTTGCCCCAGGGGAAAACTGTTGTAAAAATTTGAAGGGTTCCTGGGTTTGAGGTGAAAAATAAAATTTTTCTCCAGGTTTTTTTGGAAGGGGGCCAGAATAAAATTACCCCTTTCTGCCAGGGAGGCTGTCCCCATTTGGAGTCGGAAATTTGCTTTGAGCCTTTTTTTTGGGGGGGCTCTGGATCCCTTTTAAAGGAGGGGGAAAAAAAGTCCGTTGAATGTTAAATTTGCTTTTTAAACCCCAATTTTTTGAAAAGGCTTTCCTCCCAAAGGATGAAAAATCCCTGGATGAAAAGGGGTCTTGGGCCCCACAAAAACTCCCCTCCCTCAAAAATCTGACGGGCTCCTGCTAGGTAAAAAACCTTGAGCCCCCCCCTAAGCCTAATACCCCTGCGGGGAATTAAGCAAAATTCCCCCTTGCAGGTTTTCTATTGGGGCTGCATGAAAAATCAAACTGCTGACTTAGCGCCCTATTTTTTAAAATGCTTCCCGGGCCCAACAAAATGCTTGGACTAAAATCCTTGAAAGCTGAAACTATTTTTAAACCCAGCTAAGGGAAAAAATAGGGCCCCCCCTGGGGGGGGCCCTGGATAAACCCCCTTTGCAAAAATTTTCCCATTGCAGAAAGCCAAATACAATTTTTTCCCCAAATATTCCCGAAAGATCCATTTTTTAAATTGGAAAGGAGTTTTTTTTTTCGCATTCTGCAATTCCCCCTCAGGTGATGGAAAAGAAATTTTTTCCCCATTTAAAAGTTCCCTTTTTTTCAGGGGGGGTTTTTAACCGGTTTAACACCTTTGGCCCCTAAAACTTTTCGGGGTTAGGCCTTAAAAAAATCAGGCTTCCCCAAATTACCACCCTTTTTAAAAGGGAGGGGAAAGAATCGGGTTCGGGAAAGCCCTGAAAACTTTTTCCCCAAATTTCCCAGGAAAACTAAGGGCCTTGCGGGGAAAACAAGAACCCTGTTTTTGGGACAGGTTTTTGGCCCCCTTTTAAATCTCCCCAGGAATGAAAGTCTCGAAAAAAAAAAATCCTGGGGGAAAATAAGGATAAAAATTCCCATAGTCGAAAAAGGAAATATTGAAAGTTTCCAAAGAAACCAAACCCTTTGAAATTTCAAAACATAAATGGGTTTGGCCCTTTTCTGGGGTAAATTAATAAAGTTTTTCTGCCTTTTAAGATAGTTTCAGGCACAGACCCAAATGCTGGAGAACCCCCAAAAAAGGTTCCCTAAAGCCCCCCAAAAAGGGGAACCCCCTTGGGGGGGGGAAGAAAGTTATGGAAGCCCCTGCCGGCCATTGGGGGGGACATTGAACGTAAACCCTGGACCCATAAAATCCGGAAAACCGGGCTTGACCCCGGGGACCAGTGGGACAGGTTTATGGTTTCCTGTTTTGTTTCGTTTTTAGATGGCGGCCCGGGAGAGACGGTTTTATAATTGAAGTTTAAAATAATCCAAATCCCCTTAAATGCTTTTTTAAATTCACAAAGCGGGCAACAACCTGTCGGTTCTCCTTAGAAGGAAAAAAACAAATAGCATAACTGTCTTTGGGTCCTAGCAGTATACATAATTCACGGTTGTTATAGACATCTTTTGGAATTATTTTGATGGCCCACAGAAACAAAACCAAAATAATTCTACAGCAATCAGCTACCAAAGCCTTAAAAAAATATCAGGCTAAATCACACATGCCGAAATGCAATGTAAATATAAATACAAATACAAATGTGACGGGAAAAGCTTTTACTGTCAACACAACTTTTTAAAACACACAATAGCAGGCTATACAGATAAAAGGAGATAGCTACTAAGATATATCCTGTCTAAATGTCCTGTCAGACAAAATTACTGTTAATAATAAAACTAACAGTAATTACAAATTTAAGCCTCTCCTAACCAACTGAAGGCTAAAATACACTACACAGAAAAACTACACAGAAAAACTACACACTAAAGTTTTTAGCAAAATAGTGACAAAGGTCACTGACTAAGCACACACTACTAACTAGTAGAGTTTAAATTAGGCCTAAAATGAGAGGCCAACTAGAAAAAAAATTTGAACACACTAAGGGAAGTGACTAAAGTACAGTAACATACAGTATAAAGCTGTAAGAGCTTTAATAAACTACCTAAGCTATTTAAACTATGCAAATGTAAGAAATAAGTCGAAAAAATTTTACACCCGAGCTAATGCAGAACTTCTGATCTATTGCAGCGGCAAACTAGATCGGGGGGTAATTCCAGATGCATCAAGGGATAGGGACTTGGCCTCGAGCTATTTGAAGACCTCGAGCTTCGCAATTGGACCTATCATAGGTTCATAGGTTCATACTAGGCTATCTGCCCAAGGGCATTTATAAGCCTAGCCCATAGTTATTTGGCTTTCGCCACCCCTTTAGTTTGAATAAAACTATGCCTATTATTTTGCTGTGCCTCTGTCAAGCAGTGACACTGAAGTAATCCCTGGGGTATATCTGCGATCCACCATCCATTGGTCAAGATTCCTCTTGAACAAGGCCAGCGAGGTGCTCTGCCTCACATGTTCCACAGCATAGGGAGTCTCTGGGTGATGAATCTGTCCCTCCAGCACGTTCTATTAATAACCGTGTCAAGGTTTAAGTCTCCCGCCCTTGTGGTTCTGAGGGATCTAGATTTTTTGAGGTGAAGCATATTCATCAAATCAGGGTTTGACATGGCCTTATATGTCAAGCACAGGTCACCTCTGAGCAAGCTGTATGAGACTGAATAGAGCTGGAGTTCTTTCAGTCGGGCAGCATAAGACATATTTTTGAGACCCTTTATCCTTTTGGTGAGGAACTTTTGGGGCCTTTCCAGCTGCTGCAGGTGTCGGGTCAGATACATTCCGAATGGGGCATTGTACTCAATCATAGGTCTAATGAGTGATGAGTACAGGGGGACGATGACCTCCCTTGATCTAGATGTGAATCCCTTCATGATCAGGTGGGCAATGTAGAAGGTTTTCCTAACTACTTTAGCAACATGGGTGTCAAACAAAAGGCTACTGTCAACCTGGGTCCCCAGATCCCTGATGACTTCTTCTGTGCTCAGTGGATTGCCACCTATATGGTAGCTAGGGGTAACCTTGTTTTTCCCGAAGGGTATGACTATGCATTTCTTGGCATTTAACTTTAGGCCATGGCTCTGGCACCAGTTATCCGTTTCTGTGAGGCCATTCTGAAGGATATCTGTGTCAGATGTGTTTTCGACTATGGCGCCCAGTTTGCAGTCATCTGCAAACTTTGTCAGCCATAACCTCCTGTGTTTGCTTGTACTTCAGAAAAGTAGATGCCGAACAAGAGTGGACCCAGGACTGAGCCCTGTGGGACACCACTTGTGACAGGCTTTGAGTCTGACATGGCTCCAGCAACTCTGACCCTGTGGGTTCTGTCACTTAGCCAGTTTGCAACCCATCTTGTGATGTATGGGTTTACATTCAAGCTGATGAGTTTTTCGATGATACCTGAGTGGGGTATTGTGTTGAAGGCCTTTGCCAGGTCAAGGTAGGCTGTATGGACTGCCTTTCCTCATCAATGGCCTTGGTGACTGTCTCAAAAGTCAACCAAGTTTAAAAGGCATGATCTGCCTTTGACAAAGCCAAACTGGGTTGGATCCAAAGTCTGCAAGTTCCCTATGTCTTTATTTATGAGTTCCATTATGATCCTCTCCATGGCTTTGCAGATAAGGCTTGTCAAGCTAATGGGACGGTAATTTCCAGGGTCGGTGGAGGCACCGCCCTTGTGAAGTGGTACCACAGTCGCCGTGCGCCACTCCTTGGGTACGTATCCTGAGGTGAGGCTAAGATTAAACAGCTGTCCTAACTGCAGGTTTAATTCCTCATTGAGTTCGTGGAGCACACAGCCGGGGACACCATCCGGTCCCATGGATGCTGTGTTTCTTGTTTTGGAGAGAGCAGTTCTCACCTGGGCGTTTGAGATGTTTGGGGGGCTACAATCCTCTGGTATAGATATCTCCCCTTTTGGGGGGGGGGGGGAGAGAAGTTTGCACTGAACCTGTCAGCCAGTATGTTGGCAATGTGTGTAGGTTCAGTAATCTTCACATCATTTTGAACTAATTCTGAGCATATCTGGGAGTTTCCTCCTAGGTTTCTAACATAGCTAAAGAAGGCCTTATGATTGTCTTTTGAGTCCTTGGCGATTTTTCTCTCAAAATTTGCCTTGGATGATTTTATGAGAGCTCTTAGTTTTTTACTTATAATGATCAAAGGTGTCTTACCTTTCAAGGATTTTGCTCTATCTTGTAGTAGCTTCCTCCTTTTGTTGTAGAGCTTGTTTATGGCTGGGGTCCACCAGACTGGACGCTTGCCTTTGGTACAGAGAGTCTTAGTTTTGTTTGGGATTGCCTGATCCATGCAGTCCTGGAGGTGCTGGTAGAAGGCATTTGTAAGTGATTCAGCGGTTTGAGTAATGTTTACCACTGGCTCAGGGGCCTTAAAGGAGACCACACAAGTTTTTAGAAGTGTGAAGTCGGCTTTTGAGAAGTTTTTCACTGTGGTCTTTTTTATTTCAGGTGGGGCGGATGAGGACCTCCAGCGAGATTAGTTTATGATCTGATCTCACCAGTGAGGGGTATACTTCCGGTGTTGAACATTGTGATCCCATGTTCGTGATGATGAGATCAAGTATGTTTTCTCCTCTTGTGGGGATGGTGACTAGTTGTTCCATGGCATTTGAGTTTATGAAATCCAGGAACCTTTGGGCTAGAGTGTTTGGGCTTGAGTAGTGTTCCCAGTCTATATTAGGGTAGTTGAAGTCACCTAGTATGATGGTGTTTGGAGATACATTTATCCCCTCCATTGTTTTCAGGAAGGCCATGTGAGGTTCCTGAGTTTGAGAGGGTGGCCTGTAACATGCTACAAATTGCAGAGCAGTCTTGCCTATGGTTAATTGCACCTGGATGGTCTCCGATGCATCGTGCATTGCCACCAACCTTGAGGTGTGGGTGTCCTTTATGAATATGGACACCCCCCCTCCTTTCTTGGTCTTGTCCGGATTTTGGGGCCGGAACGCATGATATGAGGTGAAACCTGCTAGTGCTGGGGTGCTCTCAGGAGCCTTGAACCAGGTTTCTGTCACAGCACAGACATTGATGTTCTCCATACTGAGAAGGGCCTTAAGTGCGTGCATCTTGAGATTGAGACTTCTGGCATTGAGCAGCATTACCCTTAGTTTTTTTACTTTTTTGTGTTCTAGGGTGGTAGGTTTAGAATTTGAGCCTTGCCTAAAAAAGGCACTATGGGGGTGGCAAGAGCCTTTGCCAATATCCGGAAGCCTAGGGGTGACAGGTGCAAGCCGTCCCTTGTGAAGCAGCGTGGCTTGTCCAGCATGTCATCCCAGGCAGACAGACATTGGATCCCCTTTGAATGACACCAGAATTTAAGCCAATTATTAAAGCTGATCATCTTATCACTGTATTGTGGCATCATTCTAGGTGAAGGTAGGATACTGCTCAAGGTCAGGGTCATACCTGCCTGGGCTACATAATCAGAGAGCTCCTCAATGTCTCTTTTCATGTAGTCCAAGGAGGTGCCTCAGGTCGTTGACACCAGCGTGGACAATGACTGAGTCGACTTGTACCTGCTGTTGAGAGACCTGAGTGCTTGTGTTATGTGGCGGATTCTAGCGCCAGACAGGCAGCTTACTGTGACCTTCTCCTTACTCAGTCTGGTGAGCGGGACGTCAGTGTGTCTGACTATGGAGTCACCTATGACAAGTATGTTTGGTGTTGTATTTGGCCTTAAGGGCAGTGACTGCTTTGCACACTGATTTTGTTGTTTATGTGTTGTTTGTGTGGTGTATTGAGTTTGCAGTTGTTTGGGTGTCTGCTTTGGAGGCCTCTGTTGTTTAGGTAAATTTTTACTCAGAGCCTCCAAGTATGTCTTAGTGTGTTTATGTGTTTGATTCAGTGGTGTGGTTGAGTTATGTGAGACTGGTATTGTGGTGTGTGTAGTTGCCTTCTCCTCCTGCCTGGTCTTGCCAGTCCTGAGTTGAGAGCACTCAGCCTCCAGTCTGGCTAAATAGCTGCATCTCTCACAAGTGTTAGTGTTACGTGGGAGGAGGAGAGGGTTGTCCGTGCACGAGGCAATTGTAACATTGTCTCAGAATTCCCAGATTCACCAACTGGGCAGGAGAGGACGCCAGCATTTGACCCTTCGACATGCTAGAAAGAATTATGAGTTGGTATGAGACAGAAAAGTAGTGGGCTTAGCAGGGAAGTGGGCACTCCTGGGGGGTTTTGCTAGTGAGAGATTTGTATAATATAGGAGTGCTTGACCTGCAAAGAGAATGCTTATAAGACAAGGGATATGCTTATAAGACAAGTGCTGAGCTTTTTGAGAAGAAAAAGCTATTTGGAACAAGTGCTGCACTTTTTAGTGTAGGTGTAAACTGTTTAAGTTCCTAACAGAGCAGTTCTATGGGAAAAATTGAAGAACAGACTTTCTGGAGCCAGAAAGAGTTTAACCTTGTTTAACCGGCGCTGCCCGATGCTGCTCTAGTGGCAACTCCGCGCTAAAGCGTGCTTGATAGCAGGGGCTGGAAAGAAGCAGGAATAGACCCAAAAGGGAAAATAAAACCGAGGGGTCAGCTCCAAACCCATCCGAACCCATCAGTAAAGAATGAATGGCAAGATTGAACAACTTCACATCAAAGCTTTTGACAATTCCTAACTCAGGCATAGCAGTAAACTGGGGAAAAAAACCTTAGTCACCCACTGGATTGTCAGCTGACTCGGACAGGATTGAAATAATCAAAACAGGAGAAGTTACCTCCAAAAAGACCAATCACCAGCGAGTCCTCCAAGAGTTCTGAATTGGCAGGTCTCCTGTTTGGAATCTACTTTCCTGAAATAAAAGCCAATACTGAATAGCTCTGGCAAAATAAGTTTGCAAATGATTGCACACTAGCAGCAGTCAGTGAATCCTAAAGTGACCTTGCAGGAACATTTGTCTCACATAAATGGTGGCAAAAATGTGGTCTGAATCTAAATGTCAAACATTACTGCATCCTTTGGGAAGTCCTCTACCCCAGGGAACTACCACACTGACAAGACACCCCGAAGAGTTAACCCATTTGTTGGGTATTTGGGAACTTATGTGGAGAGTGACCTAACCTTTTGACCAACATCCATCTATTTTAAAAAAGTCCTATATTGCACAGCTTATACACAAAGGATTTAGGTCTAGATCTAGGGATGTCATTGTCCCCCTTTACTCAGCCCTCCTTAGGCCAGTCACAGAATATAATGCCCTTTTGGCATGTGTTCGTCCAGAAGCATGCAACTGGAAGGCCCACAGAGAACTTACTAAAAGGATATAAAGCCAAAGCATTATGTCTTACATGGACTGACTCAAAGCCCAGTCAATATAACTTGGTATCCTACAGACTGCTGAAATGTGACCTACATCTGGCATACAAGCCATCCTCTAACCCATTACTGATTGATTTACTGCACTAAGCAAGTCTAACAAACACTGTCTGGAGATCTAAACCTCTTCTGCATCATCAACATAACGGTTGGGAGGAACAGGTATATTTCAAAGGAACAGACTCCCCATCCACATAAAATGAATTTTGTCCCCGCCCATTTTCAAGCACAATTTAGATTCATTTATGAGAAACCGAAATCTACTCCAAGACTGCCTCTTTGAAGTACAGATGGACGGATGCAGTTCCTAAATGCTTTACTCCATGCATGGATCCCTTCAAGTTACCCACTGAATGATCCCAGTTATTTCAATTAGGAGTAATATACAATTATTGATCATGGGATGGGTTAAGGCTATGGGACAGGCCATCTTGGGCACAAAAAGGGTAATTGGCTAGGCCTACACTGGCCCACAAATGCAGCTAGCTTAAGTAATTACCTAAAGGAAGGAAACTGATTGTAGTAAACAGGGGCATCATATGACCTGCATTTTTTGGATGAGATCGTCTGTTTCCTTAATATCAAAAAAGCATTTATTACTCGGCTATAAATTAACAAAACAGAAGTCATTGTTTAATGTTAATATTTCAACAATTAATACAGTTTTAGTTTAGCTTGCTTTTTGCAGAAATACAGGCATGAACTGCACCACGTTTGGGTTACAGCAGTTTGTCTAGCACTTTTGTGCACATGAGCAATGCTTAGAAAAAGCATTAAAGAGTTCGGTTTGAGTCCCTCAGGATAAGTCTTCTATGCGAGACTGCAGAGAAGCTTCTCCAGACAGTACTCCTAGGATGTTCCTGAAAAGGGACAATTGTGTCCCATGGGCTGTTCCAGGCTGTTACCAAATGTTTTAAACATTAGTCTTTTTAATTCTTGCACTTTTCACATAGATGCTAACTGGTATTTCACCATTTGCTGTGAGAATCTCAGCACATATATAGTTTAATGGGTTCTTAAATGCATTGTTTCAAGGGAAGACATTTACTGTTTCTCATGTCAAGTATGCTTCCAATATGATGGTGTTTTGAATTTAAAGCAAAAGCTTTAAATGAAATCCAAATCTCTAAAATTGTAAAAGTAAAGAATAAAACAGTACTCACACTAAAGGTTTGAACATTGAAATTATTTATGTTAACAGAGGAAAGACAGCCAAGTAATGGGAAATTGGTATGGTTGGCAAGGACCCAATTCATTACTCCACACAGGGCTCTATTTGTCCACAATCGGACTCTGAAGGGGTACGCTGGAACAATACAGCGCTATCAGCCAATCATTTAGGTCAGATGTGTACGGAATGATGTTAGAGGTGATACTTATTCATTAAGATCTACAGATGTCAAACACAAGGTGCAGGTTAAGTATAAAACATTGCTACTTAACGTAATCTCTCATTTTTTGAATGACTTGTGGGCTGTTGAGAGTGAATTCATTAATAGGCCTGGATTGTCTAACAGTCTAAACACATTGCATTTTTGTAATCCATTTTTGTAGTACCTTCTTTACAACCTCCAGCAACTGCAAATGAGTTAATTTTTACGTCATATAGCCTGCATTTGGAGTGATGACTTGTCTGATCTTCAGCACCCATCATTTAGTTATTGCTGCATATTACTGTGATACAGTTTTCTATACAAAATTGAATTGTAAGGGATTTCTGCAATTAAATGTTAATCTGACGGTGCAAAGGACTAAAAGCTGCGACTTAATCAGCTGGTTCTTCTGGCAAGGGTCCATTCTTCATTTATCTACTGTGCGTCTTTGAACATCACTTAACCACATTATTTTAGGGCATGTTCAGTGACCTTGTAAAAAAAAAAAAAAAAAAAAATTGCTCCTCCCACGGTCAATTTATATAAAAAATAAGTAGTAGTAAAAAAAATAACGACTTCCCTGTTTGCAGCTGAACTGCTTAATGTCAGCAACTGCTTGCCCTGAATTTTTAGAGACAGAGAAAACGTCCGCATATGCAGATGACGCAGAGCAGCTGTTCACTTGCCCTATGTTTTCTGCCTGGCAGTTAGAACTTAGAGGGAAATTTAAACTGTTCTGTTCCAAGTAAGGTCCCAGATTTGTTGGTTGCTGCTGATAGAAAATACCGCAGTGCTGATCCGGATGATATTGTTGAAAGACTCTGACCTGAAGTTTTTTTTTTTTTTTTTTTTTTTTTTTTTTTTTAAATCAAGACTTATAAATGAAGTGATGCAGTTGAGAGCGTAGCTGTCAATTGTGCAGATTTTCGCAGAATTCCAGACTTTTGCCTTGTTTGGTCTGTTTCTCATAAAACGGTGCTTTCTGGCAAATCTCTAGTAAATCGCTTTGGACTGAAGTCAGAAAAAAAGTAGTTATGTACTTACAATAATGTTCCATTTGAGCAGGTAACTTCATTTGTCAGCAACCTGTGGGTATCAGATCCGACCTGGATGCGAGATGGCAGCTTTCCAAGCTAGGGATCCGAGCTACAAGCTCCTCCCCCTTACCCATAATGCCCTGCCGCCTCCTTCCAATCCTCAGATCGTGTTTGCCATCTACATAATCTCACCATGACAAAGCAACAACCTGGAGAATCCTAATCTAAGGATTAACAAATGACCTGGATAAACCATCCTAGTGATCAGGAAACCAAAGAACCACGTTAGGGAAGGTCGGTTGCTGACAAATGAAGTTACCTACTCAGATGGAACGTTATGGTAACTACATAACTTCTTTATCTGAAGTAGGAAATTTCATTTGATCATCAACCTGTGGGACAGAGTCCCCAGCTACCAAAAAACTTGGGATGTCCTCAAGGAAGGATATTCCGGAGCACTGCAGAGCCAAAAGCCGCCCTTCCTCTAGACACTAAAACCAATTTATAGTGAGAGATAAAGGTATGAGAGGATGCCCAAATAGGCGCAGAACAAACGTCATCCAAGGGAATTCTTGACCAGAATGCAGCTGATACAGCCATAGAATGGGTAGAGTGAGCACGAACCCCAGTAGGTTCTGGCAGGCCAGATAGTTTATAAATGAACAAAATGCAATTCAAAATCCATCTGGCAAGAGTCACCTTCGACACACGCTTACCCAAGAAGGGTTCAACAAAGGAGACAAATAGCTGATCAGACTTGCGGAAGGCCGCTGGTTCTGTGTAAATAAAACCGTAACTGCCTATGAACATCTAACAAATGAAGTTAGTACTCCCCCCTTTGTTTTGATAATTAGGGAAGAAAACTGGGAGATTAATGGACTGATTGATGTTCGTCTCGGAGGCTACTTTAGGTAGGAAAGAGGGATTAGTCCTGAGAGAGACCCTGTCCTTATGAAAAAACAGATACGGGGCTCTAATACAGAGAGCTTGAAGCTCCGACACTCTTTTAGCTGAGGTAATGGCTACCAAAAAGGAAGTTTTGCGGAACAAGAATTTCAAATCAACAGAGGCTGCAGGCTCAAAAGGAGGTCCAGTTAGAGCTTGAAGGACCAAGGTTAGATCCCAAGGAGGACAGGGTTCCTAACAGGGGGGTCTCAAGAGAAACTTACCTTTCAGAAAGGCCTTACAAATCTTGGTGAAAGTGAGGGGACTGAGATTACCTCCAATGTGAAAATGCGAGATGGCAGCCATTTGAACTTTTACAGTAGAGGAACTGTCCCCCCTGCTGAAAAATATGCGATAGGAAATAGACCACTGCTGGTATGGGAGCAGTGAAAGGGTCCAATTTCCTATGAGATGCCCAAACAGAAAACCGCTTCCATTTATTATTGTAAACCTTCATGGTAGACAGCTTATGTACCGCTACCAGGATAGATCTAACTGCAGACGAGATACCAGGAGTCCTAGCAACTAATGGAACTGGATCAACCATGCTGAAAGCTTGAGATCGACCAGGTTCAGGTGTTTCAATCCTGAAGGATGAGATATTAGATCCAGGATGGGATCCAAGATCCACAGAGGAGCTATAAGATGAGACGGGAGGCACGGGAACCAGGTTTGACGAGGCCAGAATGGGGCTATGAGGATAATCTTGTTCCCCAACCGACGAGCTTTCTGTAAGAATTTTATCAATAGAAGAGGAGGATAAGCATACAGAAGACCAGGTGGGCCAAGCATCAACTACAGCGTCTCTGGGGCTTTCACCCGGAGGGGGAATTGGAGTGAAAAACTCACTGCACTTCACGTTGGAAGGCAATGCGAAGAGATCGCAGCAAGGCTGATCCCACTTGCGGAAGATTTGTTTCGCTACTAAGGGATTCAGAGACCACTCGTAAGACGAGAGGAAAGTTAGACTCAGTTTGTCCACTAGGATGTTGGACCGGCCCGGAATGTGTGTTGCTAACAGAAAATGGTTGGTGGATATCGCCCAATCCCAAACTCACATGGCCTCTCGACAAAGAGGTTAAGACCTGGCCCACCCTCCCCCCCCCCCCCCCTGTTCGTTGATGTACCAGACCACTGACATGTTGTCTGACTGAATCGCAAATAGTCCCTGGAGGGAGAAAGGCATGAAGGGCTTGCAATGCTAGAAGCACCACTAATCTCCAGAACATTGATATGCAGAATGGTCTGTCCGAGTCCACGTACCTTCAACAGTTCTGCCCTCGTAATGCCCCCTCCACCTAAGGCGAGAAGTGTCTGCGGTCACCGTGGCTTGGGGTTGCTGCATAACAAATGGTCGCCCTTCCCGAAGCTCTCGGGAGTGGAGCCACCACAAGAGAGAATTTTTGCACACTCTGCTGAGAGGAATCGGCAAGTCCAACGGATGGTGAAGGATGGACCACTGTACTTGTAATGTCCACTGGGGAATCCTTATGTGCAAGCGGGCTAAGGGCGCGAGGTTGATTGCCACTGCCATGGATCCTAAAGCTCTGAGGACTAACTCCGCTGACGGGCAGGTGACTGGAGAAGGGCTAAAATGTGTAAAGTCAAACTGCGAAGTCTGTCTGGTGTCAAGAAGGCCTTGGTCTGAAACATTTCTTTCCTGGCCCCTATGAACTCCAAGACTTGAATTGGTTGGAGGGATGACTTCAAGTTTATGGTGATCCCCAAATGGGACGCTAGAAGTAGGAAGCAAACCCTGGCTAAGCAGAGCAGATGCCTGGTGGGGGCGGTCAGGAGCCAGTCGTCTAGGTAAGGAAAAACCTGTATTCCCTGAAACCTCAGGTGGGCCGCTACAACTGCCATGACCTTGGTGAACACCCTGGGAGCTGTGGTAAGACCGAAGGGTAGGACCCCGAACTGGTAATGACTGGCCCCTAGCCGGAAGCAGAGAAACCTCGTGGAATGCCTGTCCATGAGAATGTGATAGTACACATCCTTAAGGTCTATGGAGCACATCTAGTCCTTCTGCTGCAGGGGCAGAATGGGCTGAAGCGTGACCATCCGGAATCTTTCCTTGGCAATGAAGAGGTTCATTGTTGAAAGGTCGAGGATTGGCCTCAAGTCCCCTGTCTTCTTTGGCACCAATAAGAACCTGGAGTAATTGCCTAACCCGGATTGTCCTGGGGGGAACATGCTGGATGGCTCTTTTTTCTAGCAGCTTTTTTACCTCTAAAGCTGCAGCCTCCCTTTGACTGGGTGGTACATCGGGGAGGCGCCTCGACTGAGGAGGCAGATTTATGAAAGGGAAAGAGTAACCTCTGGATATTATTCGAAGCACCCAGTGATCTGATGTTATGGACTCCCACTGGGCCAAGTGCTTCAAAAAACGCCCCCCCCGACTGCTTCCAGAGAGGAGCAGTTGGGCAACCCCTCAGGGCTGCTGCGTGGGTCGATCAGAAAAGGGTTCCCACGACCCAAAATTTTCTGCCCCCCCCCCCACCTGCCTCTGGGCCGGCTTCCACCTTGTCCTCCTCTGCCTCCGAAGGATGAATGGTCCGGAGTGTAACGGGACTGCTGAGACTTCCGGAACCACATCTTTCGTCCTCTGATTCCTAGAAAAGGATCTTTGAGGAGCTGAGAAGCGGACTCTGACAGCAGACAGCATCTTCGCATCTTTCTCGCTCTGAACCAGTGTCACGGACTGTCTTCCCAAACAGAGTAGAACCGAAGGTAGCGTTCGCGAAAGACCCCTTGAAAGGTTTCGCAAAGTCACAAAGCCGGAGCCAGACATGACGCCTTAAGGCAATACCGGACCCGCTGGCTCCTTCCATAGCATGGGAAAGTACCCGCATAGACGTGTTCGAAAGATTTGAGAGTGGCCATGCGAGTAGAGAAGGTCCATTTGTCCTTGGTCGACATGGACTCAGGGGGAGACAGCATATTCTGTCACCAGATCCCGCTGAAGTCTAATTACATGGGCCAAGTAATTCAGCACCCTTATATAAAAGGTGGATGAAGCAAACATCCGCTTCCCGATACGATCCATAGTCCGAGACTCCTTATCAGGGGGATGGATCGAGGAACTGCCCTGAGCGAGTTCTCTCTTGGTGGCTGCTGCCATCACCATGGCATCTACCGGGGAACCTTTACTCCAAGCCGTCCTATCCACGGGGGGACTGAGAATCCTGTCTGGCCTCCTGGGGATCGGCTCTACAGTGTCCGGTTCCTTCCACGCCCTAGTAGTGATGAGATCAACCAGGGGGTCGGCCAGAGGGGACACCCAAGAAGTAGACAGGCCTGCGAACGCCTCCAGAAACACTGACCGTCCGAGGAAGGCTTTTGGGCTGATCACCCCCTTTCAAGCGAAGCATTTCCATAACGTCTCCAAAGACGACGTCATCAGGCGGTGACCTGGGGGAACCTTCCCCTTCTTCCAAATCTGCCTCCGTGAGGGACTCGGGGGAGTCCAAGTGCCTCCTCTTATACTGACGTTTGAGGAACCTCCTCGATGGGACTGTCCGAGGAGGGCTCACTAACAGGGCCGTGTTCCACCAGTGGAACGGGCTGGGGAGTCAACACAGGCTGTCCCTGGGACTGGATGATGGAAAACAAGCCCAGCTGCAAGTGAGTGGGGGCTGGATCTGAAGAAAGAGTAGGGGGTCCCGAACGTCTCGGAAGAATCCTCTCCACCACGTTGAAAGCAGAGGATGAACCAATCACTCTGGGCTCCGTGGTTAACACCCTCTGATCCAGCGCGGGCATCTGAGCCGATGCGCTCAGACCCGAGGGGGGAGTCTGCTCCAAATGAAATGGCACAGAAGACACAACTGGCCACCCCGGATCAGACTCACGGCTCGGATCCGAAAGGGGATCCGAGAAACTCGAGGGCATGGCCGGCGCAGAGTTAAATATAACCGTCGGCTCAGACACCCCGGCTCCGGGACTCCTCTGATCTGATAGCTCAGAAACCAGATAACGGATCGGAAAAGGAGCTATCGTGGCAAAATGTGGGGCTGAACTCACCCCCGGAGGGGGGGGGGGGAGGCAGCAGCACTCCTGCTGTCTGCATCTGAGTTCGGAGAAAATGACACATCATCTGGTCCATATCAGCGTCTGAGAAACTGCGGGTCGACCTAAGAGAGGCCACCAAAGCTGGCCGGGAGGGCCGCCACGACGACCTTTAAGATGGTCGGGCCTCCGGCGAGAAGCGTGGAGAACGGAGCCAAGGGGAGGAAGGCCTGGAAATCACCCGAGGTGTGGAGAGCTGCTTGGCAGGTGGGGCTGAGGGGACAGTCAGCCCGCCGCTTGTGGCTCCTATGCCTTTCTTTCTCCCGCTCTCTCTCCTCTCCTTCTCCCTCCTAGAGTCCCTCTCTCCCTGAGAAGAAATGGGAGGTTGAGCCCCAGCCAGTGGAAAGGGAACAGGCTGAACAGCCACAGCTGTAGCCATGGAGGGAGAAGAGGAGGAAGCAGACTACTAGGGTAGAAGACCTGCCAGAATCAGCTTATTCCTCCTATCCCTGAGGGCCCAGGGGTTTAAAAGCTGCACAAATTTGGCAGCCCAAGGACAAGTGCGATACCACCAGGCAAAGGACCCACTGAGTTTGGCCATCCGCTGGGAAAAGCTTATGACCACACTCAGTGCACTTAGAAAAATGGCCTTAGAGGCCTCGGCCATTATCCAAAAAGAAAAAACTCTGACACCTCACACAAACACCTAAGGGAAAAAAAGGGGAAGTACTAGGCTTTAAACAGGAACAGTAAAGGGGTTTAAACTAAGGAGTAAACTGTTCACACACACAAACTAAGAGATTTTAAGAAACTTTCCTACTTATAGATCGTCTAACGCTAGGAGCTCGAGAAATCCATGCTTGACAAAGCCACGGCAAACGAAATCTGGGGATTGGAAGGAGGTGGCAGGGCATTATGGGTAAGGGGGAGGAGCCTGGAGCTCAGATCTCTAGCTTGGAAAGCTGCCGGCTCGGATCCAGGTCAGATCAGATACCCACAGGTTGATGATTAAATTAAGCTTCCTACTTCAGATTGGCAGACATTTGCTCTTTAGACTTTGAATCTTTCCGAAAATTCATATTAATGCAAAACTTGTTCTATCAACTTTCTAAATTTGAAAGGCAATACTTAAAATGTGTCCTAAGTTTTGGGCCTCTGTCTCCCACTCCATTACTAAAAGCTTTGTCTAGATTTCTTGTGCTGAAGAGGTTGAGGTATGGTGTGCATGTAAGAGGGAGGGAGGGAGGCAGGAGGGTGGGGGGTGTGTGTAAAGAGGGAGGGAGGCAGGTAGGTGTGGTGTGAGAGAGGTAAAGAGATGCGTTTAAGAGGTAGGGAGCATACCCTTCAGCTGTCCAGGTTTTTGTAAAATGCCCAAATTTTTTGCCTCAATTTTTGACCATTTCTCATAAAATTGTGTTTTTCTGGCAAATCATTTAGGACTGAAGTCAGAAAATAATGGCAGACATTTGAGCTTTAGACTTTATATCCTTCAGAAAATTCATACTAATGCAAAACTTACTTTGAGATGTACGGTGTGTATGTGCATGTGTGTATAAGAGGGAGGGGAGGTAGGGGTGTGTGTGTTTATGACAGTAGCATACCCCTCAACTGCCCAGGTTTTTGCCCATATGTTTGTCTGTTCTGTCAACTGTTTTCTTTATCTAACTAGCAAATGGTATCACTACTGTGGTATAGAATGTTTATAACAGTGTTAGTAGCACAACAGGTAGCACTGCTTGCATTTTAATGCAGAAGGCTGTGGGGGGTTCTACTCCCACAGCATGTAGATAGATTACTGATCCTGCTTACTGTACTGGACCAATACTGTTGTATTTTCAGGAGGTCGAGTGCTGAAGTCATGAATATGTAATTCTTTGGATGAGATGCCCAAGTACCTATGAATCTGTTTTCAGTCTGCCATCCATGCAATATTACCAGCTTACCATTTTTTTCATGTAACATAAGTAAGAAATTTATTCTTCAAGGGTAGCAGGCACTGAATTGGTATGTAGATGAAACACTCAAATATAAATTGATTGTTAACAGCAAACTTTTCATTGGTTACAAATCTCTAAGGTGGAATTAATAAGATCGCTTACTTCTGCAGAGATTGTCCACAGATACTGGTGGATTGTAATGACAGAAGTCTGAGTGGCCTTTTATGGTTGAAATGTTCTAAACTGGACAGTTTTGACCTTATTGGTTCATACGTTTTTTCTCACTGCTTACTGGAAAATGTGCAAAATTATACATTTAAATTATCTTAAAATGTAATACAATCAGTAAGGTGAATCAAATTTTGCATGGTCCTAAAATGTTCACAAGGGACCTATGCTTTGAAAAACACCCTAAAGGTAAACAATCCGCCACTGGCCGGATGCATTTTATTTGAATGTGGTTTTCAGTACTGTTTCACTGAATGCGTGTTTCAAAGGCAGAGAGGTTTAAGTGCCAAGTCTGTTTTCAATGGGAAACTACTACTTTGTTTAGCTTTAGCAAATGTCTGTATCAGTGTTTGTACTATAAAACGTGAACGTTTTAAATGAAATCCAAATATATATAATTTTAGAAAAAGCAGAACAGTATACACACTGAAAATTTTGAACAGTGTTTATGGCAATGGGGGGGGTAAGCAATGGGACATTGAAATGGCTGCATGGGGGTCTGAATGGGAGGGTTGGGGGGAGGTTAATCCAATTGTAATGTATGTGCACCGCCACCTATAGGGGTCTGCCAAAATATTTCCTTGAGAAAAGGGGGTCCTCCAGCTTGCTAAGTTTCAGAACCACTGTTATAGGGCAAAGGGGAGATTGGATTAGGCTCCTTAATGGTCTACTGGACTGCATGCTTAGTAACTATAAACCTGTCATTTGCCAGCCATTCACTATTGCACAGCTGAACCAGTTCAGGAAATATTAAGCCAGTACCACCAGCACACCATTAATTCAACATAGGCAATTTATTACTTTCTAAAAGAAGCACTGAACTGAAAATTTGTCTGTTAGCAGCAACCTCTTCATTAATAGTTCTCTAATGTGGAACTATTCAGATGACTTCTGCAGAAATTGTGCATACTGGCTTAGCATATATTATCAAGTAGTTAATATTTCTCAGGCTCTCATGAATACTCTAAACTGTGCTGCACCTCCGCATCTTATGGTATGATGCTACAAAGGTTAATGTAGTTATCCCAAAGCTACCAGCAAAGTACATGTAATTTATTTCTTCAAACAATAAGGGAAGTACACAAAGTGAAAACTGCTGCCCCGAGGTTCTCTGCAATTTTAAGTGTCTTAAGGTCATAGCTTATTTTTAAACTGTCTTTAACCTGGCTTTGCAGGCCTAGTGCACGTGTGTGAATTAAATTGGAATATTTTGGCTACTGTGCGTTTGTGTGAAACAAACCTGAGATGCGACTTTGGTCAATATTTATTAACTGGAAAAGTCTGACTTGGAACGAAGCCAATTTTCAGCAAAGACCCAGAGAGAAATGCTCCAAACGCATGTCTTTGTAGCATGGGAGGAAACCAGAGCATCCGGAGGAAACCCAAACGAATGCAGGAAGGACATACAGACTCCACACAGAAGGCAAGACAGCCACGAATCGAACCAGAAAACCTCTTGCTGTGAGACAACAATGCTACAGCTGCACCACTGTGTAGTCGTATTTTTTTTTTTTTTTTGACATATCTGCAACTATAATTGCTGGGTTTGGGGATATCTGTGGATAAAACTGACTAACCTTCTGAGCTGATAATTTAAAACTCATAGGTCCATCTTTGCAACACTAGTGTTCATCTGTGTAAAGTAAACTAACATTAATGGGGCCATTTTTATCAGGACATGCGATGTGTACAGAGTCCATAAAGGGGCCGCAACTGCTGGATATGGATACTGGTTCACCTTTAACAGTCAAAATGTTTTGAAATGGGTACTTCCTGTCATTACTGGTTCATCCATTTTATTTCACAGCTTACTAGAAAAGAATGTTCAAAACTACAAATTTACAATGCACTTTAACAAGTGGTGTACTAAACTAAAAATTAAATTTAAAACAATTAGCAATGTAAATCAAAAAACACATGGATTTATGCATGGTGCTTAAAACGTGAGCAAGGGGGGCCATGGTTCAGAAACACCTAGCACCCAAAGTACAAAATCCACCACTAAACAGATGCATTTTCAATGAATGTGAGATTAAAGGAGACAGAAGTTTACTGTTGCTCAAACTAAAGTCAGCTTTCCATGAGACTATTCCTTTTTGCAAATGACCATTAGTGTTTGTTATAAAATTTCAATTAGAAGTTTTTAATTCAATTCCCATCTTTAAAACCACTGTTAAAGTAAACAAAATATGCACACGGGTTTGAAAAGTGTTTATGGTAACGGAGGAGAAACCATCATGTAATGCAACACTGGAATGGCAGGGAGCTGTTCCATTACACTGCCTAAGGTCCCATTTGAGCATGATCCAGCTCTGCTCTGAAAGAAAATTTTAACTCTTAACTTGCTATCCTTATTACTTTTACTGCTCACTTCCCATTTACTTTCCTCTGTACTGAGCAATTCCCTATGTTGCATATTATCCCCTTTCACCTTAATGCTACCTAACAGGTCTTCCAGACCTACATCGATGATTACTGCACACCTGGATTTTAAAAAAAATGCGCAGAGATTCACTAGTCAGCTATCCCTGCTTAGACCTTTTTATTAATACAGCAGTCCCAACCTTTATCAAAAGCCTCATCTGAGGAAATGTGGGCCACAAGCATGGCCTACACTGCACATCCAACTGTGGGTGTCGCACTTGCCAACCATCCTGGTCCAATGCAAGGCAAATACAGCAGAACGCATATCAAAGACTGTAGCACAAGTAGGCTCTCTTGGAAACATCAACTTTAATAAATTTGATATGAACAGACCTCTCAAAGTCCTGGCAGAAGGACAGCAGGCTGATCTCTCCCACTGCTAAGTATTCTGTGCAACCCCCTAGACCTTCAAAAGTAAGCTTAGTAACAGCAAAACCAGCAGTTTTTTTTTTTTTTTTTTTTTTTTTTTTTTTTTTAATTCCCATCCCTTCACCCTAAGATCCACCAACTGCTACCCTATTTCCCCCTTATCAGTTTGCTTGCTGCTCTTAATGGGGTGAGAGCCATATAACTCCCATCCTGGTGACAAACCACTTGTTCACTGACAAGGTAGCCTAATTTGTCTCAGAGGGAAATGAGTGAGCAAGATTTGGGCATTAGGGAGTGAGGAAGTCTTAACTACCCTAGTTTCCTCCATACTGGTGGCTCACAAACTACATCATATGCTGCCTTACAGGCTAATGCATGCACATTGTGGTGGATTTTGCCTGGTATATCTGTAACACTTTCTACAATATGGGCTTGCTAGACTCTGAGCAGGTTATCACCTACTCTCAAGTCTGATGTCAACAACTACAGAGTAGAACTACCACTCTGAAGGCTGAGCAAGCCGGAGTCAACTGCTCACTCCCATCCATCTAGCTCAGTCCTTCCACTGTCCATGCCACTAACAGAAAAAAAGAGACACCTGTGTCCAAGTCAGAAACTCTCTACAGTACAGGGACCTGCTCAACCACTAGTTTGCTGCTCTTAATATTAAGCTCCCCCCCCCCGGGGGGGGGGGTGGCGGTCAGGTGAGGCACATGTAAATAAGAAAATGACAAGAAATGTCTGACAAATAAATGGATAATAAAAAAAAATATGCCACTGGCTCTGCAACACACAGGGATAAAGGCTCTACTATGCTACAGACAACCAGTTTGATTAGCTGCTTGGGTACCTACAAAAACTGGAAGGGGAAGGATGCCAGTGAGTGGCACCTGCAAGCTTGTGCACCCCATGAGGGAAGGATGGATCTCTGGCTCACTGCCAGGGTGCCATAAGGGTGGGAGAATACCAAGTGCTACACCTGCGCAGTACAGGCCAAGGGAGCATGAGGTGTCATGACTCTGCTGCACTTTCTGTATGATACTGCGCGTAGAAGCATGATCCCCTCAGAAGACAGCATGCAGCACAGTTCATGATCTGAGAAAAATAATTTCAGATTTAAAATTCTGCAAAAATTATTCACATACTTAAGAGCATGTTCATTAACAAAAAAACAGGAACAAAATTTAGACCCTTATTCAACAACTTTATTTCCGTCAGTGAGGTGATATGCCCCCCCCCCCATGTCTTTTGACCCTAAAGGGTCATTACTGAGTTTTCCCTTAACTGCTGCAGACACCTGAGTGGTGAGCAGCTAAGAGAAAACCCAATAATGACTCTTTAGGGTCAAAAGACACGGGGGGGGGGGCAGGAAACATAGGACCCATTCACAACATAGAACTACTGAATGAAATGTTATCTTAGATAATTGTAATGTGCATAACATCTTATCATATCACCTCACTGACACAGAAATAAAGTTGTTGAATAAGGGTCTAAATTTTGTTCCTGTTTTTTTTGTTGATGAACATGTTCTTGTTAAAAGATGTGAATGATTTTTGCAGAATTTTAAAACTGAAATTATTTTTCTCAGATCATGATCAAACTCAAAGGTCTACTGATTTCCGATTTCGGAAATTGCAATTCATTTTACCTATGGATAGGCATGTATCCATTTTTAAAGAATGCGTTCTCAAAGATTTACACTTTCATAGCAGAACTTTTGCCAACATCAGACAGAACCTAAACAAGACTGAACAAGAAGCTTTAACTAAACTTAGCAACCAACATAACAGTGGTTCTACCTGCTGACAAAGGAAGGGCCGTTGTCATAATGAATTGGTATCAATACCATAGGCAGTCAGAAAAACAACTTTCCAGTGGCCTATTCTACACGAAGATGCATTTGGACACTACACCCAAATTTAAGAGACATAATTCGATTTTTACAAGAGGCATATGAAGGCGTCATTGGACAAGAGGTAAAACACCTAACAGTGGTAGACCCAATATTTCAATATTTTTACCTACTCCCCAAGATACACAAAGATCCTACAAACCCGCCGGGTAGACCCATTGTTTCTGGCAGGGGATCATTAACAGAACCACTTTCGGCCTTCCTAACCAAATACCTACAACCACTATGAACTTTAGTTAGGTCTAGACTTAAAGATACCACAGAATTCTTACAGATTACTGATACCAAACTAGAACCAAATTGGTTACTTTGCACCTTAGATGCAGCAGCACTGTATACAAATATACCCCATTGGGCAGGTTTAGAAGCCCTACAATTTTGGTTAGATAGGGCCAATATTTATCCACCAGGTTTCAACACCCTGTTACTCGGGGCATACAGAACATGTAATTACTAAAAATGTGTTCTATTTTCAGGACACATGCTATCTGCAAGTTAGAGGAATGGCTATTTGTGCCTCCTTTACCCCAATATTTGCAGACCTGTTCATTGGGTACATTGAGGAGCAGTTGATATATGGCAACTCAATATATTTTTGGATAACAGACATTTGGTGTCGTTTTCTAGACGATTGTTGAATGGTGTGAAAGGGGGATATCAGTTATGTTATGGAATTTATTATCTAAACGAGAACAAATGGGGTATTTAATTTACCCTGAATTATGATCTGAATCAAATTACATTCTTGGATGTAATGATAGAGATTCTGATAACACATGGCAAATTGAGACCTTCAGGAAATTTCCACAGTTAAACACCATGTTACATGCTACTAGCAAACACCAACCCCACAACATCCAGAATATACCTGAATCTCAATTTTTACACATTTAACACATCTGCTCCACACCTGAGGCATAAAATTCTGGGAGGAATGACTTAATCAGCAGATTCCTTAATAGGGGATTTCCAGTCAGGAATATACACAGTGCAAATGCCAATGCAGCCAAACACAACCGGGAGGATCTGTTACAATATAAATCTATTTCCACAACTCAGAAATCTTCAATATCTTCACCAATTCATCTAGTTACCACATATGGTTCTTAACACCAACGGCTTTAAAAACATTATAAATGATCACTGGGACATTTTGTTAGCCAGTGAACAACTGGCTAACATGCTGCGCTCCACAATGTTTATTTTCATACCGTAGAGATAGAACCAAAATTCACATCTTACCCATTATAAGAAAAATTTTAACAAGGAAGTTCATCAAACTTCTTTATCGGTATCAGTTACCCATGGACATTGTAGCGCTTGTGCACACATGGTCAAAACTAAAGAATTTACCAGCAAGAACACACCAAAGATACAGAACATTGATATTATGGGAAATTTTAGCAGTGATTGGGTGATTTATTTAGCCAGTTCTTGTTCAGCATTTTTTGTCAGTCAAACCTCACCACCCCTAAGAATCAGAATTAGAATGACTATCTGTACTGCATTACTATGTATAATATCTGCTGTTTATGTGATTGTTTAGCAGTTAACCCTAAGTGTATAACTGGAACAGACTGACACTATATTCTGCTATTTAAAGTGATTGAACTCTTGCTTACTTGGCTTGGACCATCTCTCTTACAATGTGTAGTTAAGTTGTGTAACTAATTGAAATCACACTACTCTTTTGCACCCACCATATTCATCCCACATCACTGCCTCCCCACCCCCACTCGTACCTCACCCTATTCTACCTTCAACTCACTTCAGCTGTCCCCCATATTACTCACTCACTCAGCTACTCTCATAGCTCCTACTTCTCTTAGTCCTTGCAATTCACTTGTCTTTACAGTTTTACTTTTTGTTTTACAGTTTATTTAAAACTACCTGTGCTTCCCTGCATTTACTCCTGGCCCTAACTGCCTGGAATTCCACCTACTGCCAAACTTCTACTACTCACCTGGAACATTGATATGCTGCCTGTAATCTCAGGGCTACTCCTGTGCTGGCTGTAGCTCACCTGCTGACCACTCCCTTGCCACTAACTCTTTCTCCTACTCTAACCTGCTAATCCCTCAGTCCTCCTACCCCCCCACCCAGCCCTACTCCTCTCCTCTGTTGAGCATCGCCCCGCTATCCAGAGCACTCTTCCCTATACTCATTCCTCCTGCTATTCTGCTTGTGTCCCCACTAACTTAGCTAGAGATCCTAGGTTCCCCCCTCACTCCCTGCCCTACCTTGCTCTGCCGTAAGCTTCTACAGTTGTGCTTTGCTTCTAACCCCCTGCTACCCTAATCTCTGGCCCACTACATCTGCTTACACCTACATCACTACACTCTCTTCTCTCTCTCTCTCAACTCTTCTCACTGACTGACTTTTTTTTTTGGGTTCTTCCTTTGCTGGTGCAGCCCCGCTCCATTCGCCCTCACTATGCTCTGGCTCACTTTGCTCCCCTACCCTACCCCCATTCTCACCCACCCCCACAACAGTTTCCTTTATACTTAACCATCCCTCCCCTTCATGCCAAGCCACCATTGCTAGTCCACTTCCTACTTGTCTCCACTCCCACATTTCATACCCAACTTCCTCTCCCCACACCCAGTCCACACTACCTTCCTTTCCAAACTTCCTCTCTTCACACCCAATCCAAACTACTAAACATGTTGCATCTACTTATATCTGCAACACTACTCACCCTTCTCTGTATCCCTACCTCCTATCACTACCACCTCACATATCCATTCCTCTATTCTCCAATATCTCATTCAATCTACGACTTTCCTACTCCTTCTTTCACCATCTCTCCAAACCTATTTAACACTCCTACCTCAACTCTATATAAAAGACACATACTACACATTCTCAAACCATTTAATAAGATTAAACATAAACCACCCAAATACTATCAACCTTTCACATCTGTTACTTTTCTCACGAAAGACCTACTCTCCGCTGGGGACATCCACCCAAACCTAGGCCCCCCTACACCTCCCCTCTCCCCATCCCCCACATCTTAGGTTAGGAAGCGGGTAAGGTGAGTGTGCGTTAGTTAGGGACATTAGGGTTAGGTTTGGGTTAAGGTAAGTGGGTAGCTAGTAGTGTATGTACGGTTTAGTGTAGGGTTCTGTGAAGTGTGTATGTGTGAATTATGTATTTTGATGTGCTTGTGCTGTGTGTGTATGTATTCTCGGAACAGCGAATTTTTTCCAAGGGAAAAAATTCTCTGTTCTGAGCATTTGAGTATATCACATTTCTAGACTCCAAGGTCGAGCTTATGGTGTTCGACATTTTGGAATTTTGATAATGTGATAAAGACCCAATGCAGAATGGGGGTCCTGGGACAAGGTGGGTGATCTGTAGCAAGCTACAATTTGAATTGCACGTTTGCTTATTGTTAGCTGCATGTGGATGATCTCTGAAGCATCATGCTGTGTCACTAACCTGGAGGTGTGGGTATCCTTGATGAATATGGATACGCCCACGTGAAGTACCATCCCACAGTTTTCACGCAGGATGGAGTTTGGTTTGAGTGACCTGACAGTCACAAAAGACAGACTGCAGTACCGGCCATGCTCAGTGTGAAGATTTTTTTTCATATTTTTATAAGTAGCAGCACAACAGTACACGAGAACATACTGTGCCAGAGATGGGATGGGCGAGTGTGGGGCTCCCAACTACAAAACCTGTTATTTTCTCAAAGTACCCCCACACTCAAAAGTTGCTGAATTGTCCTGGTTACCCCTTCCATGGCAGGCCTTGTAAAATCTTGTCTTGAACCAGATATAAGAATAATATTACAGTCTGGGAAGTCCAGTTTAGTTAAGAAAAATTTCTCGTCTGTAAGCCAGCTAGCTGTACAAAGTTGACTCTTAATTGCCTCACTCAGATGAATTTCATGGTTCAAGTATAAAGCCCTCATGAACATAGCCTGTACACTTGATTTGTTTTATAGATTCAGTGCTGGAGATTGCAGATGATGACTTGAACACTTGTTATGCAACCTACTGATGTTGGGATTCCACCAGGGTGGCTTGTTTTCTGAGTTTTGCCCCGTGTGTATTCTGGATAGGTACCACTGCTAATATGCAGTTGTATACATAATTGTAAGTGGTTTTCTGAATAACTCCACATAGGCAGCTGTGTTTGCTAGGTTTGGGAGTGCTTGAAATTGTGCCAGTGTGTCACTTCAAAGTAGGGAGTTTGCCTTCGAACAATTCCTAAACATTCCAGAGTTACCTGAATTCTCAGTTTTTTTGCTTAATTTGAAGGAGATAGTCTTATGATCAAACCTGACCAATGATGATATTACACTCCAATGGTGCCATGCTGGTAAGGACTAGGTCAAGGATGTTGGTGCCTCAGTGGGCATACGGACTAGCTGGCTCAGAGCATTTGTGTTATCCAAGTCCAGGAATCATTGTGCCTGCAAATCTGAGGTCATGTATGATTCCCAGTTTATAGTGGGATTGTTGAAGTCACTTATGAGCATGGTTCTGGGTTAAATAGACTGTGACTTGAGATCATTTAAATAAGTGGTAAGGGGTTCCTGGGACATAGAGAGGGAATCTATATCTAGCTAAGATATGTTATGGGTCTATACTTATGGTGAGTTGTAAGCAGAGGAGCTCTGTGTATTATACTGGTTGACAGGCACTGAGATGTGATTGTTTTTGTTGCAAATTGAAGCACCACCACCTTTTCTCCATTTCTGTGCAGTATCTGGCCTAAATGTGTGGAAGTCATTACATGCTGAAGTGCTCTCCCTTGATTAAAACCATGGCTAAGTAACTACACAGACATTTACATTCTCCATGGTTAGGAGAGCTTGCAGAGAGTGGAGATTTTTGTTTCGATTCTGACAATGAGCAGTATCCCTCGGTTGGGAAGTTGGCATGATGGTTAAGATGTTTACCTTACAGACTACACATTCATGGCTGGATTCTCACATGGGGTAACTGGCTAGGCTTACAATGGCCCAGAAGGGCAATTAGCCTAGTACTAATCTATGAACCTACCTTATCAACATCCTTCTCAAAAGTTTCTCCCAAAGACTTATCAAACACACAACCACTATTTCATAACTCACTTTCAGGTAAACAACTAACCTTCTATTCACTAAATATTTAAAGCTTAGCTAATAAAACTACTGAGCTACACTCATGGATTGCTTACAAAACCCCACACATCCTAACCCCATCTGAAACATGGCCACACATCAGTAACAGTGAAATCCTCCCTCCTGGCTATAACATCTACCGCTCAGACAGACCTTCAAAGAAAGGTGGTGGCGTAGCCATCCTCTACTCCAAGACCCTTAACCTATCACCTTACCCCACATCTATTCCCAGCTTCCACCCTGCTGAACTTCTCATCCTAAATATCCATCTAAACACCCACAAAAAACTAGCTGTAGCTTCCATTTATATTCCTCCTGGCAACAATATACCCATACTGGAAAACATCTTATCCTGGTTCACCCTCAACATACCCTATGAAACACTCATTCTTGGAGACGTCAATATAAACTGGGCAAAACTATCTACTCACTCTCCCTTACATAGCATTCACCTCTACGGTTTCCACCAACTCATTTCTACCCCAACCCGCTTCACAAAACCTTAGCCTCCAGCTCCACAATAGACTGGATTCTCACCAACACCCCCCCCCATCACTACCACCAGCACACAACCTTTATCGACTCCCTTAGTGATCACCTCCCTACCTCCATTCTAAGATACAACTCTCTCACACTGAAACCCCACCTTTTCAAAGACTGCAGAAAACTATCTACATTTAATCCTTCACAGTTTAACTCTATACTACATAACATTGACTGGTCCATCCTTAAACACCTCCCTCTAAATGATTCTGTAAACACTTTTAACATTTTCCTAAACACTCTAGACTCCCTAGCTCCCTCTAGGAAGATTCGAGAGAAATCCAAATCATGCTCCCTGGCTTTCAAAAGAAACTAAGTCCATCATGAAACAAAGGGACAGTGTCTGGAAAGCCTGGAGCAAATGTAAACAAACTCTTCTACTTAAATACAAACTACGCAATCTAGTTAAAAAACAGGTAATACTAGACAAGAAGTCATTCTATAACTCAGGCCAGAACAAATGTACCTCAAACCCTCAAATTCTGGACAACACTCAAGAACATCCTCTACCCTGGTAATCCCTCTAACCCCTCACCCTACCCTAACAACTCCTGAGGAAACAGCTACACTACTTAATTCACACCATCTCCTCCATCCAAAATCTCCTACCCTCTCAACCTACCTCTTCCTCAGTACCTGTCCCCTCACCCACCCCTAACACTACACCCTTTTACTTCAAGCCTGTGCCCACAGCCTACATCAAATCACTACTGCTCAAACTCAAACCCTGCTCCCTCTCCACTGACAAATTACCTCCTACCTTCCTCAAACTCGCAGCTGACTATCGTCTACCCAGTAACACTATTAATAAATAGATCTATGCAAGAATCTACTGTTCCTACCCTTTGGAAATCCTTCTACACTATCCCTCTCCACAAAGGAGGTAACTTCACTGACCCTTCAAACTACCGACCCATTGCCATTCTGTCCCCTCTATCTAAGACACTAGAAAAATGCAACCACACTCAACTTATGGATCACCTTCTCAATCAAAAACTACTCACCCCTACCCAACATGGCTTTCGCCCCTCTCACGGTACAACTACTGCTCTACTTACCTTTACTCTCACCACTGCAGAATCTTTGGATAATAAACTTACTTCCTGTCTCTTTCTTGACCTCTCTAAAGCTTTTGATACAGTATCTCATCCACTACTACTATCTAAACTCTCTTTCACCTCTCCTCCCCCACCCTCAACTGGTTTGCCAGCTATCTGTCAGAACGCAAACAATCAGTCAAATGGCTCTCTTCCCCTTCTCCTTTCTTACCTATCTCTACTGGTGTTCCACAAGGTAACATCTTGGGTCCCCTCTTATTCAACATCTTCACAAATGACCTTTTCACCTCTTGCCATCTGTCCTCACTCTTACAATATGCAGACACTCCACAATCAATTCTACAGCCAACAACATCTCCAACCTACACTCCCCAACCCAAACAGCTCTACTTTCCACTCAACAGTGGCTTTCACAAAACCTACTGATTCTCAATCCTACCAAAACCAAACTCTTACTCTTCCTGCCCCACTCCCTTAATCATCATAAACCCTCCTTTGTCATTAAGTCTCTCAATAACACAACTATCATACCTGACACCCACACAACTCCTTGGAGTCATAGACTATGACTTAAAATTCAATCAACACATACAGCAATGTATAAAGAAAACACTTCAGAAGTTAGGTCTGTTATACCGAAACAAAAAGTATCTCAGTTCCGAAGCTAGACTCACCCTAGGACAAGCACTTCCCCTCCCCTCACTCCTCTATGCAGCCCCAGTCCTTACAAATATCCAAAAAACTACCCTGAGTAAACTCCACCAATCCTACCACAAAATAGCCAGATTCATCACCAACGCCCCAAACACACACCACTGTATTGCTTTGAAGTCTCTACAATGGCTAGAACTCCCACAACTACTACATCTCTATCAATTTCACATGTTGCACTCTACGCTCTTTAAACCATCCAACTGTCCATCCCTATCTCTCCTTGTCTCTGTCTACACCCCATCTCAACCCCTCCGCACCTCTAATCAATTGCTTGAAATTTACCACCCAAACAAGTCAGTAGGTAAGCTACTCTACACTGCGGCCCAAGCCTGGAACAAACTACCCCTTGACATTTGCTCAATCTCTCACACCCCACTATTTAAAAAGAAACTAAAGACTCATTTACTCAATTAAAATAATTTGCCCCTGCTATGACCCAACATAATTTCTCTCCTCCCCCCACTTAGGAATCACGCTGTCTATCCCCACTAGTACAGTTACATAGCGAAAAAATATATAAAAAAAAGCCTTGTACTGTCATAACTACTGTTGATGTTGTTTTGTATATTGTGTTACTATTAAGACTAGTTTGCTGTGCTTGTATACTACTGTTTGCTGTGCTTGTATACTACTGTAATATTTTTATTGTACTATTCTGGAGCTTTTCTCCTCGGGTCTCCACTGAAAATGGGACAATCCCAGTTGGACTAACCCAGTCAACAAATGTCAATAAATAAATAGTGAGCATTTGAATGACATGAGAAACAAGAGAATGACTTTTTAAACATACATTAACCCACCACACTGCCAAATTTATTATACAATAATGGACAAAATTCAGGTGAACAGAAAGTGCAAAACAGGATAGCATAACCAAGCTTAATAAGGAATCAGGCTGGATAGTAAGATTGGGAGCTCTCTTTAAACCTGGCCTCAATGAACAGAACTAATCTGGTACGCCCCAATAGCATGACTACTTAAATATTTTGTATTTAAATATGTGCTGATGTCATGAAAACGCAACACTGAAGAAGGTTCTTTTGAGCCGGAACTGGTTTGTTTGGGTCAGCCACATGAATCAAGTTAATTTTCAATAAATCTTTGGATTTATCTATTCCACTGTGGTGCTGGACTTTCTTGGGTTGGTGTCCTCTACCATAGGCCAAATAAGCTAAAATGCATCATGTACAACAATTTTACTTTGTGAGCTTGCAGAAATTTTTCAGATCACTACCCCCCAAATGAGACTTCACAGCTCAAGCCTTAACTTCCAAATAATGTGAAATCTCTGCCACAATCAGTCTAAAAACTTTGTACCTTCTCTAGTCACTTGCCAAAAAACATCATGGCTCCCCCCTACATGGGACTCCAGACTAACTTTATAATTCTTGGACTACACCACACATTCCTTTTTATCAAAAACCTCCTGAAGATACCTACAAAGTGGAATACACAAAAAAACTTAGCTAAATTTGGCTAAATGTATTAAGCTGAGGATGAGAGACACTTCATATAGTACTATGTATGCTTCCCTGGCTCTCTTCTCTAAGAAATTCATCAAGTATCCTATTTTGGATAAAGATAAAAACTCAAGGCTCTGTACTGTACATCCGACCTAGCACCTTACAGATCTACTCTCCATTCAATAACAGCTCTCAAAAGAGCTCTGTCCCAAGACTGTATCCCCTTCTTGGTTTGCTCAGAAACATTTACTGAAAGACAATTTTTGTACCACAAATAAAAACAGCTCTTCCCCTCATCAAACTGGCAAACCATCACTTCTACCTTTGCCAATGTGGTAGAGACAAAGCCCCAACTATAAGCACAAAAGTACAGTTTTGTACCTACCATAAATGTAGATGTTCGAGGATCCACATTGCTGCAGTCCTAACTATTGGGTAGTCCGCTGTCCAGTCGGCCCGAATACCAAAGTATATGGCTGACGTCGGTCAGGGCGCATTAGACTGACGTCAGTACGTCAGAGTACTAATGCGCATGACCGACGTCATATCCTCAGTCTTTTCTTGCCCCAGATGTCAGAAGACCCTGAAAAGATAAGGCCAAAAACCAAAAACTCCCAAAATACCTGCACCAAAAAATATATATACAATATATACAAAATTAGCAGAATATAACCTCACCTACACAACCACCCCTAAACACAGAGGGGAAGGAGGGAGGTAAATTGGACTGCAGCAATGTGGATCCTCGAACATCTACATTTATGGTAGGTACAAAACTGTACTATGTTCTTCATTCCACATTGCTGCAGTCCTAACTATTGGGTAGAATCCCAAAGCAGAGGTAAGGGAGGCTGGCAAATCATAAGGAAGCAGGAACTGACAACATGCCTTGCAAAATAGCTGTGGCAAAACCAGCCCTAGACTTAGAGTAGAGAGGAAGGTGATAATGCTTAGAGAAAGTATGCACTGAACTCCAAGTAGCTGCCTCCAAAATATCCTTAGTTGCCACCCCTCTTAGAAATGCTGTGGAAGTGGCAGTAGCCCTAGTGGAATGAGGCCTAATCCCAGCTGGAATCTCCTTGCCATGATGGGAATAACAAAATGTAATGCAACACCCAATCCACCTAGAAATAGTTTGTTTTGACACGGGCTTGCCCATTGAACTCAAAGCAAAAGAAACAAACAACTGCTGAGACTGCCTAAAATCCTTAGTCCTGCTCAAATAATAACGCAATAGCCTGTGTACATCTAAAGTGTGCAAAATCTTTTCCCCTTTATTTTGGGGTTCTGCATAAAAGGTAGGCAAATGAATAGTTTGGTTTAAAGCCACACTAGAAACCACCTTAGGCATAAAAGAAGGATTAGTACGTAAAGATACCCTATCCTTATGAAAAATCAAAAAAGGCTCCACTGCCATAAGGGCCTGTAACTCAGAAACCCTTCTTGCAGAAGTAATGGCCAACAAAAAAGCAGTCTTCCATGACAAGTATTTCAATTCAGCAGTAGCCGCAGGCTCAAAAGGCTGTAGAGTAAGTTTCTCCAACACAAAATTGAGATCCCAAGCAGGAGTAGGAGCTCTACGTGGGGGTCTTATATTCTTTTCCCCTCTAAGAAATTGCTTGAACAAAGGATGCGAAAACAATGGTGGGTCACAATCATAGTGAGCTGAAATTGCTGCAGCATGAATCTTAATGGAAGAGAAAGACAAACCTTTGTCCAGTAACTCAGTAAGATATTGAAGAGCCACACTCAAATTTGGCTCAGAAATCTCCAAATTGTTTGCTGCACTCCAAAATAAAAATCTCTTCCATTTTTCTGCGTACACTTTCCTTGTACTAGGTCTTCTGGCTTCCATAATCACATTTAAAACTTGTTGAGGAAGCTGAGACCTGCTGTCTTTCAAAACAGAATATGCCAGGCTGTTAGATGTAGAGAGTGAAGCTTGACATTGAGCAGATGGCCGTCCCTCTGAGACAACAGGTGTGGAATCAAGGGTAAAGGCCATGGAGGCTTCCTTACCAGACTCCTCAGTAATGGGTACCAGTGCTGCCGAGGCCAATCTGGAGCTATTAAAATCATCCTTGGCTTGTCTTGTCTGACCTTTAGAAGCACCTTTGGAAGAAGAGGCAGAGGTGGAAAAGCATACACATGAAGATTTTTCCAACTGAAAGAAAGAGCATCCACTTTCCAAGCTGTGTGATGAAATCCCTTCGTGCAAAACTTTGGCAGCTGGTGGTTTAGTGGAGAAGCGAACAGATCTATGTCTGGAGTTCCCCATGACACTGTCAATTTTTGAAATACATGAAGATCCAGTTTCCACTCGTGGGGATCCATGATTTGTCTGCTTAATACATCTGCTAAGGAGTTCTGTGCTCCCGGCAGAAACCTTGCCTGAAGAGTTAGTTGCAGACTGAGCGCAGTCTCCCATAAAATCATTGCTTGTCTGCACAATGGGTAAGAATGTGTTCCCCCTTGTTTGTTGATGTACCACATGACAGTTGTGTTGTCTGTTAGAATCAACACCTGCCCTGGAAGAAGTAACTCCTTGAAAGCCATTAATGCAAACTGAACTGCTAACATCTCTTTCATGTTGATATGTAGATGCTGTAGTCTGGCAGGCCACTTGTCTTGTATCCACTTTCCATTTAGATGAGCTCCCCAAGCAATATCTGAGGCATCTGTCGTTAGAATCTGACTTGCCTCTGGCCGGGTCACAGAGAGTCCCTTGTTTAGGTGACATTCCTGAGCCCACCACAAAAATTCCTTTTGAATGCAAGGTATTATTTGAATGACAGTGTCCAAATCCTGGCAGTGCTGTGTCCACAGATTTTTGAGATACCATTGTAGCTTCCTCATATGCAGTTTGGCATTGGGAAGTACCAGAATACAAGATGCCATGAACCCTAAGGCTTGAAGGACTGTCCTTGCAGTCAGCCCGGACTGAAGAGATAGATGATGGAAGTAACTGGAAAGATTCTTTTGTTTGTCCGGGGTTAAAAAGGCCATCTGGGCTGCTGTATTCAGTCTCACACTCAGAAAGCACATGTCTTGAGAGGGTACTAGACTGGACTTGATTTCGTTCACAGAATACCCTAGGCATCTTAGCACTGCTATGACATATTCCAGATGCTGTAGAAGATCTTCCTTTTCTTGAGCCAGAATCAGGCAGTCGTCCAAGTAAGGATAGATTTGGATTCCTTTTAGCCTGAAGTAAGCTATCACTGGAGCCAGAACCTTTGTGAATACTCTGGGTGCAGTAGATAAGCCAAAGGGCAATGCAGAGAACTGATAACGAGAATTTCCAGCTCGAAAACGCAGATACTTTCTGCAACTTAGTCTTATTGGCACATGAAGGTAAGCTTCCTTGAGATCTAAAGTTACCATCCAGTGATCTTTGCCCAGCAGAGGTAAAAGCTGTTGTAACGTCAACATTTTGAACTTGGGAATGTCCAGATAAGTGTTGAGGATAGATAAATCCAGAATTGGTCTCCACGTGTTCCCCTTCTTTGGTACTAGGAACAGGCGAGAATAAAATCCTAGGCCCCTTTCCGGCACAGGAACTGACTGAATGGCCCCTATTTGGAGCAACAGAGAAATTTGCTTGTGAGCCTCTGTTCTTTGAAGAGGAGGAATGTCTGGCATGCCTTTGAAAGGAGGCAAGGTATGGAAATAAAACCTGTAACCGTGGTGAATAATATCCAGAACCCATCTGTCTTGGGTAATAAAATCCCAATTTTCTTTGAAAAGAGACAGCCTTCCTCCTAAAGGTGCTGCCAGGCGAGAACGTACTGGCAGCTGAAAAGGCAGGTCATTGGGTCTGCTTACGAAAGGACTGACCCCTGCCCTCACCAGAAGTCTGAGCAGGGGAACTCCCTGTCCTAGGCCTAAAAGAACCCTGAGCTCTGCCCCTACCACGTCTAGACCTACCCCTAGACTGGGAATCATAAGCAGGATAAGTCCATCCCTTAGTAGGCCAATTTCTACTAAACTTCGGAGGCTGCACCTGCAAAAAATCTTTAACAGTTTGCATAGACTTAGCCTTGTCCTCCATTTTCTTCAAAACTGCTTCCACAGGCGAACCAAACAACACATCAGACTGTAAAGGAGCATCCAAAATCCTTGTCTTAACATGCTCAGCTAAATTCTGATCTCTCAACCAGGCGTGCCTACGAAGAACAGAACCAGTGGCAGCCACCCTGGAGGAGGCCTGCACAGCATCAAAACCACACTGTAAGGAATGTTTACCCACCTGTTCAGACACATGAACTAAATCCTGCAACTCTTTACACTCAATACCTTCAGCCAGAGCATCCACCTTAGATTTCAACTGTGAAAGAAGATAATTCTGATATTTTAACATGTGAAACTGACAATTCAACGCCCTCATGGCTAAAGTGGAAGAAGTATACACTTTCTTTCCCCATCTATCCAAAGCCCTTGCCTCTTTATCAGGAGGGACAGGATTTTTAACAACTGAGGCCTTCACACCTTTAGGCCCCTGAGAGACAGTTTTCGGGTCTGCCCTAGGACTCTTAAAAAGATACTTATGAGCTTCAGGCACCCTATAATACCTATCCGGTTTAACTGGGGCAGGAGGCAAAGAATCAGGATTCAGGGAAGCCTCTGCAAACACATCTTCCACCACATTCAAAACAGGAGGTATAGCTAAAGGCCTATGCTGGGGTAAAAACAAGAATTCCCTAAGCCTTTTCCTGGAATCAGAGAAATCTTGACCTTCCCATTTAAAATGCTCCCTCATGGAATGCAGAGTCTCTGAAAATGAAAAATCCTCAGGAGGAGAAGCAGAAGGAGTAGAATCATCCACATCAGAATCAGAATAAGGAGGGTACTCCTGCAAGTCTTCAGCCGAAGACTCAAGCCTCCGAGCATTGCTCAAAACTCTCAAACTCAGGTTCCACCCTAGGCCTCTTATCAGGAGGGGGCATAGAACCCCTAATCATAGTAATCAAATCCTCTGCCATTTTAAGCACATGTTTCTTAGGCAAAGACCCTGAAGCACTAGGAGAAACCCCCACTGAAGCTAAACTTGGCCTGCCCCTCAAAGAAGCCTTGGAAACTGAAGGGGAGGCTCGAACCACCTTAGGAAGAGAGGGAAGAACAGCCACCTGAGAAGCCCCCTCAGCCTGGCCTACTTCCTGAGAGGATACATCCTGTAACAGTAAAGTCTCTCCCTGAGATTCCAAAGAAACACCTGGCAAAACCTCCGGCTCCACTGAGCCTTCCAAAGAACCGACGTCTGGGACTGTCGGTTCCTCCACCCTAGGCTTTGCTGCTTTATCTTTGCGTTTTTAGCGAAGCCGGCGTCGGAGCATCCGTTGGCATTTTATAATTACAACGCTTCCCAAACACTAACCTGGCACAGTCCAACCTTCTCTTAATAGTGCGTTTGTTAAATCTAGCACAAGAGCGGCATCCAACAACGTCGTGCTCAGGCCCTAAACAAGGTATACACAAAGTATGGTAATCCCTATGAGGTATCTGTTTCCCACAAGAAATACAGTTATTCACTTTTTCTGACATCCGGTTAAATACTGAGGCAAGAAAAAACCAAAATATTCCCCAACGGGGTACTTAGCCAACTTTGATTCGGTCTGAAACTCTGACTTCAGAAACTTTCAGAACGCCAACCTGCACTCGCACAAAATTGCTTCTGCATCGGACCATGCGGCAAAAAAGACTGAGGATATGACGTCGGTCATGCGCATTAGTACCCTGACGTACTGACGTCAGTCTAATGCGCCCTGACCGACGTCAGCCATATACTTTGGTATTCGGGCCGACTGGACAGCGGACTACCCAATAGTTAGGACTGCAGCAATGTGGAATGAAGAACATCTCCAGTTTGAGTTCTGGATTAGGCACTGGAAGAGGGAAGTAGGAGAAAGTCTGGATGCAAGTTTTATGCCAACTTGCCCATCCTGGAGAGGGAGTGGTGGATGATTCCCAGTCAAACACCTGTAGAACCACTAGTGGCAACAGAATGTACGAAATCTCAAGACAGTGATGGCAGCCCTCATAAGCATGCATGTTGAACATTCATATTTTTTTTTTTGTAAATATTTTTATTCATTTCCAAAATGAAGAAAACATGAATGCAGGTTATTTATGACAGTTAAGTATTTACAAATCATTTAAAAAGGTTGGCTAAAACCTCTAAAGAGATATCAAACATTAAAATCAAAATAAAGTATATACAAGGGTGTCTATTGTTGGCATATAATTGACTTTCTATACAACTGTTTCCTGATTATAATCTGCTAGAGTCACTGGAGGAGGCTAAGAAGTTCTTACATTGGCATACTCACTTCAGCTACCTGTGGTTGAGCTTAGGGCTCAACAGGAACACCCTGAAAGCTTATGTCCAGTATGATGGGAACCTCTGAGTATACATACTTCTTGGCCCAGAAACATTTTCAGTGTAAAAAAGGCCTTGGTCAGGTTGCCAGACTAACCAAGTCAATGGGATGAGGGAACATCTCAGATAAGCAAAAAATGTGGCGCAGGCAGACAAACATTCACTGCTGTCTGGATACTAGCCCCTCCAGACATTTCTCATCTCAGTGGTGGGCTCAAGTCCAACTTGGAGAGGCTCGATGAGTAGCAGGCATAGGAATCAAAAGCGTAACAGCAAAAGATTGTTTCAGAAACTCTATACTCATCTCTAAGAAATGCAGACACCTCCACAACAGCTCTATTAAGGCCTCTCGATATTATTTTTCCTTTTTACCACCAATCGCCATATGCCATACCCTGCTGCCTCAGTCTAATTTCAACAGCAGGACACAAAGGGGGATCCTGGTACAATGTCATCCCAAGTATATAAAACTGCTTTAACCTTCTGCCATACACTTAACTCCACCCTCATCCTACTTTGTAAGGGAAACAAAGTGGTTTGTGAGCATCCACACACTATTGAAGATTTGTTTTCTTCCCTCACTTTTTTCCCGCCTGACTAAATCGAACAACATTCAGCAGTGAACACAGAAATGAAGGAAACAATTCCAATCCTTACAGCTGGGTCAGCCAGACCAAGTCAGTTCTCCCAACACACTGGCCCTCTGGCATCTATCTCACTTTAAATCACAAACATGAACTCTTTCAATGATTAACAAAAACTACTCCAAAATGCTAACGCTAAAGTTTGCATCCTTCTTATTGAAAACGCATGCTTAAAAAAAAAAGCACTCCATTTCCTATTCGGATTCAATTTCCCTTTGTGTCTACCTTTTTTCCCCTCAGATAACTATAAAAAGCACTTTTTTCTTTGATGTACCTCATTTTCTTCTCAAACTGTCTCGCAGCTATGCATTTAAATCATTTGTTGTGCATTTGATCGCTCAAATCTAGGTTGGAGTATACTTCATGCGTTTTGTAATCTTTACCAATTTCCAAGGACTATAGCTAAATAGGACCAAATGGATCAATTCACTTATATGGATACCAAATGAACACTTATTCTGTTGGATGTATAACAAGAATTACTGCAAACATGGAATGAATACTAAATGTGATCACCTTCCGTTAAAGTTACTTACTAAATAGTTTTGATAATATGGTAGGCGAGATGTACTAGCTGCCCTTTTTTCAGCCACAGCGCATAAAACATTTTACTGCAGAGACCACTAATTGCAATGTTAAAAAAAAAAGTTCCATGCCATAAATACAGCAGTTACAGCCTTATAAAATAGTACAGTAAAATTAGATTCAAGCAAGAAACAAATCAAGCTGCTGTCTATATGGTACCTCAAAATTAACTTCCATGATGCGAGATATAGGATCGTGCCGGACGACAACACCTCGTAACCAACTACCTTCTAGCTCAGGCTGAAAGACTTTCACCTTCTGGCCCTGGACACTATAGGGACCTAATAGAGTAAAGCATCACAATATTAACAAATACTCAATAAAATTACTTTGTCAGTGCATACATACATAAACATTAATTCTTTTAAAGAGATGGCATTAACTTATTTAGTTGGGGAGAGGGATTACTAAGAATTTTCATGTTCAACCTAAGCCAAATCCATAAAAACACAAAAATGGAAGGTCAAATGCAGTGCTGATAAACAGCAGGCACAGTTATAACAAGTCAACAGCAGTTAGTTTAGCAATGAGATCACTGCTGCAAGTAATTATATATGGGAGCTGGCATTAAGAGAATGTCCAACCACTAGTGATTCTCAGAGATTTTGACATCCATCTTGTGAAGTGTTCCTTCTCCCATTTCCTAACATATCAGAATGATGCAGGGCAGAAATGGACAAGCAGCAGTGCCATCTTCAGTGCTCCAAGCAAAATGCAAAGAGACAGGCTAGCACCATAAAACTGTGATGCAGGCCTATTCAGTGGTCAAACTAACAGCCTTGACACACCCAACACAAATATGAAAACCCAAGGGACACAGATACACAGACAAATTCATAATCAAATATAAACACAAGGTAGCCCCTACAAACATATAAACGCACACACATGCATCTACATCTTCATTTAGGCATCCTTGCCTCTTTTTTGGTGGGGGTGGATACAGAAGAGATCCCCAGGTGTGGAGGTGATCCCATTGCATTAACATCAGCTGCTGTGGTAAGCCGCAGTTTACCAACTTCAATTTACAGATTCATACTGCAGAGGTATTGATCATGCATGGGAAAAATCAAGCACTACACTCCGTATTAACTTGCCATCAATCCAAGGGAAGAGAAAAGTACAGTTGTGTACACTTACCATAAATGTAGATGTTAGAGTGTATTCACTGTTGCAGTCATTACATTTGGGTAATCCTGCTGGCAGGCTGCCCTCAGTCGGCCTGAATACCAAAGTCTTGGGTCCTGCCTCGGCTGCAGTCGCCCCTTCCCTGACGTCAGGTCGTCAGGGGTATAAAAGAAGCAGCCAACGCCATTTTCTTTAGCTTTTCTTGCCCCAGATGGCAGGTGCTCCCTAAAAGGGTAGCCAAAATTTATATATATAAAAATACATGCACCAATATAAACTTTACCTTCATCTACAAGCAAATACACCACATAGGTTCCATCAGAAGAAAAAGGGGGATGGCAGGTGGGTAACCTGGACTGCAACAGTGAATACACTCGAAAATCTACATTTATGGTAAGTGTACACAACTGTACTATGTTCTTCGTGTTTCACTGTTGCAGTCATTACATTTGGGTACAGTCCCAAAGCTATGGTTGGGAGGCTGGAGCTAAACAGCATTAGGAGTGGCTATGAGGCCCTGCAGAAGTGCAGTGGCAAGGCCTGCCCTGGATTTAGAGTAGAGTGGCAGATGGTGCTTTGTAAAGGTGTGTACTGAACTCCCAAGTAGCAGCCTCTAAAATGTCCTTAGTTGGTACTCCCCTGAGAAAGGCTGCTGAAGTGGCTGCAGCTCTGGTTGAATGTGGCCTGATGCCCTTAGGCACTGGCTTGCCATGATGTAAGTAGCAGAAACTAATGCAGTGGCCTATCCACTTTGAAATGGTCTGCTTTGAGATGGCCTTTCTTTGGGTTCCTGCAGCATATGTCACTAGTAATTGCTCCGTCTTTCTGAAAATTGGTTCTGTCCAAGTAGAATCTAAACTGCGTACGTCCAAAGAATGCAGAATTCTCTCCCCCTTGTTCTGTGGTTTAGGATAAAAAGTTGGCAGATGAATAGTTTGGTTAAGAGCCACACTGGACACCACCTTAAGCATAAATGTTAAGTTTGTCCTCAGACACACCCTGTCTGGATAAAAAATGATAAAAGGTTCCACAGCCATGGGTGCCTGTAGCTCTGAAACTCATCTTGCAGAAGTTATTGCTAGGAGCAGAGCTGTTTTCGAAGATAAAAACTTTATATCAGCAGAAGCAGCTGGTTCAAATGGAGGCAGGGTGAGTTTTTCCAAAATATAGTTGAGGTCCCATGCAGGCATTGGTGATCTCCTGGGAGGCCTTACATTTTTGGCTCCTCTGAGGTACGGCTTTAGTAAGGGATGAGAAAAGATTGGTGGCTCTGTATTGTAATGAGCCGAAATGGCAGAGGCATGAATTTTAATAGATGAGAAAGATAGGCCTT
The DNA here is from genome assembly GCF_019279795.1 of Protopterus annectens. NCBI lineage: Eukaryota > Metazoa > Chordata > Ceratodontiformes > Protopteridae > Protopterus > Protopterus annectens. The sequence goes on from NC_056750.1 coordinate 95,931,264, forward strand.
TGTCCAGAACCTCAGTTAAGTATTGCAAAATCTGAGGACTATTTGACACAGCTGCATCAGTTCCTTGTGCCTGGTTCCAAGCACAGAATCTCTTCCATTTTCCAGCATAAGATTTTCTAGTACTAGGCCTTCTGGCTTCCAAAATGACATCCATCACAGCTTTACTGAGAGGTGTGTTTTGTATGACATTATCCGCCATGCTGCCAGGTTTAAAGTCCTGAGTTGACTGTGCAGGATCCGATTGTTTTGCTGGGACAGTAGAGGAGGTATTTGAGATAAGGTCCAAGCTGGGCATGGAGACAAGTTCCTTAGGACTGGATACAGATACTGGTGGGGCCAGTATGGGGCAATCAGTATCATCTTTGGCTTCTCCTGTCTGACCTTTAGGAGTACCTTGGAGAAGAGGCAGTGGGGGAAAGGCATATACGGATAGGTTTTTCCAGCTGAAAGATAGGGCGTCCACTTTCCATACTTGTCTGTGATAAGTCCTTGAGCAGTATCTTTTTATTTGGTAGTTGTGAGAGAAGGCAAATAAATCTATGTCCGGGCATCCCCATTTCCTTATGCTGAAGACATGTAGATCCAGCTGCCACTAGTGGGGATCCATGAGGTTTCTGCTTAGTTCATCTGTCAAGAGTATTTTCCCTTCCTGGCAGAAATTGTGCCTGCAGATATACTTGGTAAGTCAATGCTGTGTCCCACAAGGTCATGGATAGTCTGCAAAGGGGGTAAGAACGTGTGCCCCCCCCTGCTTGTTTATATACCACATGACCATGGTGTCTGTCCATCAGTAGTTGTCCCTGATAAAGTAGGTCCTTGAAGGCTGTCAGGGCATTTTGAACAGCTAGCATCTCTTTTTGATTTGATATGTAGATGCATTTGGTTTGAGGACCATGTGCCCTGAATGCATCCGTTGTTAGTGTCTGCCTGGCTGGGGGTAATGTGAATGGCTGTCCCTTGTTTTGGTGACAAGCCTTTGCCCACTATTAAAACTCCTGTTGCAGGCAGGGAATGAGAGTAATCATTGCTTCCAAGCTGTGGCAATGTTGAGTCCAAACACTTTTTAGGTGCCACTGAAGTTTCCTCATATGCAGTCTTGCATATGGAATTAGTAGGATGCAGGATGCCATGAAGCCCAAAGCCTGCAGAATTTTTCTTGCAGATAACTGTGCCTTTGTTGCCAACATTTTGAAATAGGTAGTCAGTTGCCTTTGCTGGTCTGGCGTGAGATAAGCCATCTGGGCAGTTGTATTTAAGCTTGCACCCAGGAATATTATCTCTTGAGAGGGTACCAGTTTTGATTTCTTTTCGTTGACTGTGTACCCTAGGCATGTTGGAAGTCTTTTCAAAAATGCCAGATGCTGTAGAAGAATGTCATTGTTCTCTGCTTGAATTAGACAGTCGTCCAAGGATATATTTGTATTCCTCTGTCTGTAGTATGCAATTACTGGTGACAGGCACTTTGTAAAGACCCTGGGCACAGTAGATAAGCCAAAGGGCAGTGTAGAGAATTGGTAATGCATTGAGCCAGCCTTGAATCTGAGATCTTCTGCATAACTGTCTGATTGGGACATGCAGGTATGCCTCTTTTAGGTCTAGAGTCACAAGCCAAGCGTTCTTGCCCAGCATGGGCAGAAGCTGCTGCAAAGTCAACATCTTGAATTTTGGTATATCCAAGAATGTGTTCACAATAGATAGGTCCAATATTGGTGTCCAGGCCTTGTCCTTTCTGGGTACCAAGAACAGTATAGAGTAAAATCCTTGTCCCTGCTCTCGCTCTGGTACTTGCTGAATGGCCCCCATGTCCATGAGGGATGAGACTTGTTTTTGTGCCTCTGCCCATTGATTTTTTGGCAGATCTGGCCAGCCGTTTGCCTTTGGCAGGGTAGGGAAGTGGAACTTGTAGCCTTGTGACACGATATTTAGAACCCACTTGTCCAGGGTTATAATGTGCCAATTTTGAGAAAAAAGTGCTACTTTTCCCACTAAGGGTGCTGCCAGGATAAAAGTGCTTGGTGCACGCAGGGAGAAGTCATTGGGACTGTTTCCTGTATGATTGTGATTTGTCTGCTCAAACTTTGGAGGTAGAAGCAGCCCATTGCTTTGACCTGTATGAACCTTGCGCCTGGGATCTGCCTCTGAGGCATCAGGATCTGCCCCTTGGAGGTCTGTCTGACACAGGAAAGGACCAATTCTTTGTAGGCCAGTGTCTACTAAACCTAGGTGGCTGTACTTGTAAAGAATCTGACAGTTTGCATAGATTTAGCTTGATCATCCATTTTCTTTAACACCTCTTCTGCCTTAAGACCAAATAAAGTATCATGCTACAAAGGTGCATCTAATAATTTAACTATGACATGATCAGGCAGATTTTGTTCCTTTAACCAAGCATGCCTCCTAATTAAAGAACCTGTAACTGCGGCCCTGCAGGAGTCCTCCGAAGAATCAAAACCACATTGCAAAGTATGCTTTCCAACTTGTTCAGCTGCATGCAATAAATCCTGCATTTCCTTGTTTTCTGCACATTCAGAGTTCAATAACATTTTTTGTTTAAGCAATGCCATAACATGTTGCTGATATTTGAGCATATGAAACTGACAGTTTAAGAGCCTTATAGCCAAGGTAGCAGATGTGTAAACCTTTTTTCCCCATCTACGCAGTGCCCTAGAATCCCTGTCAGAAGGGGTAGGGTTTTTTGCAGCGGAAGCATTAACTCCTTTGGGGCCCTGTGAAATAGTTTCTGGGTCTGCAGCAGAGATTTTAAAAAGGAATTTATGAGAGTCAGGAACCCTGTAATATCGGTCAGGCTTAACAGGAGCTGGAGTTAAGGAGTCAGGGGTAAGACTAGACTACGAAAACACATCTACAATGTCTAACACTGATGGAATGGCTAGTGGCCTGTGTTGAGATAGTAAAAGGAAATCCCTGAGCCTCTTTTTAGGTTCTGAAAAATCGTGGCTCTCCCAGTGGAAATGCTCCCTCATGGTATGCAAAGTTTCCCCAAAAGAATAGTCCTCTGGAGGAGAAGCTGAAGGTATAGATTTCTTCAACATCAGAATCCTCATGGGGGGAACAGAATATTCCTGATCAGAAGAGGAATCAGAAGAAATCAAAACCTGATCTGAAGATTCATAGTCAGTCTCTTGCCTAGGCCTCTTATCAGCAGGGGGATGGGAACCCCTGATCAAGGTAATCAAATCTTAGGCCATTTTGAGCATCTGTTTTTTGGGCATAGAGGCCTGTCCACGTGGCTCTTGAATTTGTTTCTTTGCTTTAGAAGGTGCTCTACCTCTTTGCCTTTGAAGCTGAAGTCGGTTTAATGTAAAGATGTTTAGGAAGCCGGTGCCTGCTCAGCGGCTCCGGACCCATCTGAAGGAATAGTATCCGAGGCTCCAATACCTTGAGTTTCCAGCGGCATGGCAGACTCCACGTGGGAGTCTGTAGCGGCTTGCAACTCTAAAGTAGCAGGCGTCAGGGGCTGCGAAAGCACCTCACTGAAACCGAACCAGCGACTGGCTTAGGAGAAGCTTAGTCATCGGATTTGGGCCTCTGTTGTCTCTCTCCTTTTCTTTGCATTTTATGTGAAGTCTGGTAGTCGGATGGCTATCCGACATTTATGGATAATTAAACAGACGTCCAAAATAGTTTAAAGCAAAATCATACAGACGCTTAATAGTGCGTCGGTTAAATCTAGCACAAAAGCTACAACCAGAAACGTTGTGATCAGGGCAGAGGCAAGGAATACAGTAAGAATGGAAGTCCTTATGAGGTACTTGCTTTCCACAAGAAATACAATTACTTACTTTTTCTGACATCGATCTGGAGCAAGAAAAAAGTTTCCCCAATGGGGTACTTAGCTTTATTGAAGACTTTGGATCTGAAAATCGAACACGAAAATCTCAGGAGTCGGTCGACCGGCACTTGCGAACTGCTGCTGCTTCGGGCACCGCATGGCAAGAAAGACTAAAGAAAATGGCGTTGGCTGCTTCTTTTATACCAGACAACCTGACGTCAGGGAAGGGGCGTCAGCAGCCGACGCAGGACCCAGGACTTTGGAATTCAGGCCGACTGAGGGCAACCTGCCAGCAAGATTACCCAAATGTAATAACTGCAACAGTGAAACACGAAGAACATCTGAAACCCCTATAATGGGCTGCAGTGGCAAAGTCTACACTAATCCTGCATGAAATACATAACCTGCAATTTTTTGTTTTTTAATCTTGGTTGCAGTCACACAGATAACCTGCACAAAGACATTTATGAAAAATACAGATGCCATCATTATTGTAATGCCATGTGAATTTTCTAATGCTCATCTTGGCAGTCACTAACAAAGCAATATAGTCTACTTTGATACTGTCCTGCTAAATTATACCTGCTTAAAAGTCTCAAAACACATGGTCTGCTTTTCTCAACTCCTTGGCTGTGGTTAACTATGTACATACATCTAGGGAACGCAAAAGTCTCTCCCCTCTATTTTATGGCTTAGGGATGAAGACTGAGAATTGACTGGTTTAGGTAAGTGGCACCTCCAAGATGACTCTAGACTTTTAAAGATGGAATATGATGCAAAGTTTCATGGCCTTCAGTGCTTACAACTCAACACACCTTCCTAGCAAAGCCATTAGTCACAAGGACAATGCTTTTCCAACTTTCTAGATAAAGGTTTCTTAGCTTCTTTCAAAACAAAAATAATTTTGGTCACAGAAATGCTCAGTGATCCAAGCAGTCAACCTGAGGTTAATGATACTGAGATGCACCTATGTCCACACTCACTGCACAAGAAGAGTTCAATACCTGGATCATAGGAGGTTACTAGGCTAATGGCCCTGGGGCCTTTAGAAGCCTAGCCAAGAGTTCATCCCCAAAAAAGAAACCCCAGTCAGCACCTGTCATCCCTGTCAGTGAAGAACCCCTTATCTTCTACAAAATATAGCAAAACCCTTGCTTTGAATCTATCAGCTAGCAGGTTGGCTAAATCAGCAGGATCAGTATAAGTGGTACCATTAAGTACTAGTTCGGAACAAATTTGGGCTTTGACATAGTTCCTAACGTAACTGAAGGACTTAGGGTTTTGCTATGTTTTGGAGAAGATAAGGGGTCTTCCTTTTTCAGCTTGAGTAAATATGGTACACAGAGGGTGCCTGGGCCCGAAAGAAGAAATAAACTGTTTGCTTCATCTAGCCTGGTCTTCATTAGCACCTTAAGAATGAGGAACACTGGGGTGTTAAGATGTACAGAAGCCCCTTGATCCAACCACTAGAGGAGGCATTAGTCATCCAAACATCCTTGCACTATCTGCAACAGAACATCCTGTTGTGGCAATTTTTCTGGCATTCGTTAAAGCAAGAAAACAGGCTCCCCAATGGGGTACTTATCTGAGGGAGTCTTCAGCTTGGCAGTCGTAACGCAAAAATAAGGTAAACAACCGGCACTAGTGCGAATTGCAACTCCTTAGGGCTCCGCGCCAAGAAAGACTGAGGAAATGGCATTGGTTGCATCCCTTTATACCTAACGTTTTGACATCAGTTTTACAGCCAACGGCTGCCATCATATACCGAGGACTCTGGTATTTGGGCAGACTAACAGCTACCAGGAGCCGGATAACCCATATGTTAGGACTGCAACAGTGAAACACGAACATAGTACAGTTTTGTACCTACCATAAATGTAGATGTCCGAACAGGATAGCATCTGCAGTCCTTACAAATGGGTTGTCCTGTCGTCAGGCAGCCCTTCGGTCGACCGGATTCCAAAGTCTGGGTCTGGCCTCGGCTGGTGTCTCACTTCACCCGACGTCATCACTGTAGGTCTTCGGGTATAAAGGCATCAGCTGACGCCATTTTCCTCAGTGTTTCTTGCCCCACATGCCAGTTGCCCTCTTGGATAGCTAAATTTTTGGATAAATGCCAATGTTTCCAAAATAATAGAAGGCAAACACAAAAAATAAGCATGTATGTACATATATACAAACAAATACACCATAAGAAATCCCCCCCCCCAGCTAGCTATTAGGTGGGTAAATACCCTAGGAGTACCACAGAGGGGAAGGAGAGTGGGTAATCCTGACTGCAGATGCTATCCTGTTCGGACATCTACATTTATGGTAGGTACAAAACTGTACTATGTCCTTCAAGGATGCATCTGCAGTCCTTATAAATGGGTAGAATACCCTAGCCAAACTAGGGGAGGAGGAAGAAGAAATTATGGTGTAGTTAGGATCCCTTGCAAAACAGCAGTGGCAAACCCTGCTCGGGATCTAGAGTATAGAGGTAAGTTATAATGCTTGGCAAATGTATGCACGGAGGTCCAAGTAGCAGCCTCTATAATGTCCTTGGTAGCCACTCCTCGTAAGAAAGCTGTGGTAGTGGCTGTAGCCCTTGTAGAATGAGGCCTTATGTTCTGTGGAATTTGCTTTCCATGGTAGGAGTAACAGAATCTTATGCAATTTCCTATCCACTTGGAGATTGTCTGTTTGGAAATTGCTTTTCCTTCCCTTCCTGTTGCATATGCTACTAGAAGCTGGTCAGTTTTTCTATTGCCCTTGGTTCTGTCCAGGTAGTAGCAACTGTCTATGTACATCCAAGGTATGCAGCAGTCTTTCCCCCCTGTTCTGTGGATTGGGAAAGAAGGTAGGTAGGTGGATTGCCTGGTTTAGGGACACTCTGGATACCACCTTAGGCATAAATGTAGGATTAGTTCTCATGGAGACACTATCTTGATGGAAGATTAGGAAGGGTTGTACTGCCATTAAAGCCTGTAGTTCCGAAACCCTTCTTGCTGAAGTAATTGCCAGCAGGAAAGCAGTTTTCCAGGATAGATGTTGAAGATCTGCTGTTGCTGCTGGTTCGAATGGAGGGAGTGTCAATTTTTCTAGCACAAAGTTCAAGTCCCATGCTGGTAACGGTGGTTTCCTAGGAGGTTTTTCATTCTTAATTCCTCTCAAACTGCCTGAGTAGAGGATGTGAGAAGACAGGGGGATCGAAGCTGTATTCTGCAGAAATAGCTGATGCATGTATCTTGATGGAGGAATAGGACAGGCCTGTATGGAGAAGCTCTGCCAAGTACTCCAGGATGTTGGCAATATCTACCTTTGACACATCTTTCCCTCTTTCAGTACTCCAAATGACAAACCTTTTCCATTTTCCTGCATAGTTCCTTCTTGTTGAAGGTCTGCGGGCCTCAAGGATAATGTCTTTAACCCTTTGGGATAAATCTGGGTTAGTTGCTCTTATGTAATGTTCCAGGCAGTCAGTTGCAGAGTTTTCAGGTTTGGATGCAGGATCTTGTAGTCGCTGTGAGTCAACATCAAAGGAATCAGGGGTAGTGTCCACGTTTCCCCCCCCCCCCCCCCCGAGACATGCTCCTCAGTAATGGATACCAATGTTGTCTTGGCCAATTTGGAGCTATCAGAATTATCCTTGGACGTTCCTTTTTGATTTTCAGTAGTACCTTGTGCATCAAAGGAAGAGGTGGAAATGCATATGCTGTCAGGCCTTTCCAACTGAAGGATAGAGAGTCCACCTTCCAAGTAAGTGGGTGGTATGTCCTTGTGCAGAATTTCTTGAGCTGGTGATTGAGTGGGGATGCGAATAGGTCTATTTGTGGCATTCCCCATTTCTTTGTGATGGCCTTGAAGATGTCCGGGTGTAGCATCCATTCGTGAGCATCCGAGGTAGTTCTGCTTAACATATCTGCTAGGATGTTTTCTTTTCCCGGTACAAATATTGCCTGTAACTGAATGTTGTAACTCAGAGCCATATTCCATAGGTCCAGAGCCATTCGGCATAGGGGGTATGAATGAGTGCCTCCCTGTTTGTTGATGTACCACATGACTGTGGTGTTGTCTGCCCTTACCATCAATTGGCCTTCTTTGAGGAATGGTTTGAAATTCTGGATTGCTAGTTTTACTGCCAGCATTTCTTTTTGATTTATGTGTAGGTGCAGCTGATCTGGAGTCCATAAGCCTTGAATGCACTTGTCCAGCATGTGGGCCCCCCAACCGAGGTCTGAGGCGTCCGTTGTGATGGTTTGGCTTGGTTGAATGCTGTGGAAGGACAAACCTGGGTTTGACTGGCATGCCTGAGCCCACCATAGGAACTCTTGTTTCAGGCATGGAATTAGTGGTATTTCGGTTTCTAAGCTGTGCCTGTGTTGAGACCATAAATTCTTTAGGTACCACTGTAGCTTTCTCATATGCAGTCTGGCATGGGGACCAGGATTATGCAGGATGCCATGAAGCCCAAGGCCTGCAGTACTTTCCTTGCTGTTAGTTTGTTCTGCTTTGTTAATGCCAAGAAGTAAAGAGGAAGTTGTTCTTGTTTTTCTGCAGTTAGGAATGCCATCTGTTTTACTGTGTCCAATTCTGCACCCAAGAATATTCTTGTTTGGGATGGTATCAGTCTTGACTTTTTTAAATTGACTGTGTATCCCAGGGCTTGTAGTAAGCAAATGACTCTTTGTAAGTCTTGTGTCAGCTTGTTTTGTTGTCCGCTTGTATCAGGCAGTCGTCCAGGTATGGATAAATTTCGATTCCCTGAAGCCTGCAGTGAGCGATTACTGATGCCAGGCATTTCGTGAACACTCTGGGCAGTAGATAAGCCAAAGGGCAATGCTGAGAATTGATAATGCTCTGATCCTGCAAGAAATCTGAGGTATCTTCTGCAATATGGTCGTATGGGGACGTGCAGGTATGCCTCCTTGAGATCTAGAGTTACCAGCCAATACTCCTTGCCCAGCATGGGAAGAAGTTGCTGTAGGGTCAGCATTTTGAATTTTGGAACAATAATGAATGTGTTTAAAGCGGACAGGTCGAGAATAGGTCTCCAACTTTTCTCTTTTCTTGGTACTAGGAAGAGTCTGGAGTAAAATCCCTTGCCCTGTTCTGTAGGTGGTACCCTTTCCACAGCTCTCATCTTTGTTAATTGAGCTATTTGTTTTAGAGCTTCTGTCTTTTGATTTGGTGGTAGGTTTGGCTTTCCTCTTTGTACTGGTAAAGTGTGGAAATGAAACCTGTAGCCTTGGTCTATAGTTTGCAAAATCCACTTGTCTCTTGTGATATAGTGCCAGTTTTTTGAAAATAAGGCTAACTTTCCGCCCAAGGGTGCTGCTATTTGTTCCCTGGTAGGCGGTGTCAGAGCCAAGTCACTGTGATTGTCCTGTTGCAGTGGTAGTGGTTGTATCTGTGCCTCGTTGGTTATTGCCTTGCCACTGGCATCCCCTGTAGGCACCTCCTCTGGATTGATTTCTGCCTCTTGAACGCCTATTCCTGCCTCTCTGAGTTTTAGAGGAGTATGGAAAGGACCAATTTTTGGAAGGCCAGTTCCTGCTAAACCTTGGGGGCTGAACCTGTAAGAAATCTTTAACTGTTTGTACAGATTTTGCCTTTTCTTCCATTTTCTTCATTATCTGTTGGGCAGGAGAACCAAATAGACTGACCTTATCCATAGGAGCACCTAATAGTTTTGCTTTAACATGATCCGGCAAGACCTGTTCTTTCAACCATGCATGCCTTCTTATAACTGTGCCAGTCATGGCTGATCTAAATGAAGCCTCCAGTGCATCATAGCCACATTTTAAAGAATGGTTACTAACCTGCTGAATGTTATTCACCATTTCTAGAACATATTTCTTATCTAAGGAATCATCAGAGGACAGTTTCTTAGTTAACTGATCAAGCATAAACTCTTGGTATTGGATCGTATGAAACTGACAGTTCAAAGCTCTAGCTGAGAGAGTAGCAGAGGTGTATACTTTTTTGCCCCATCTCTCTAAGGACCTGGATTCCCTTTCAGAAGGGAGAGGGTTTTTCGCTGAGGTCGAAGCTACTGCCTTAGGCCCCTGGGAGATAGTCTCAGGATCTGCAAAAGGAGCCTTGTATAAGTGGTGGCGAGTGTCCGGGACCCTGTAAAACCTATCGGGCTTAGCAGGGGCTGGAGGTAAAGTATCAGGAGCAGTGCAAGCATCATTAAATGCATCATCCACAACAGGAAGAACTGGAGGTATAGCTAAAGGTCTATGTTGTGGTAAGTGTAAAAAGGTCCTAAGCCTTTTTCGTGAGTCTGAGAAATCTTGACCCTGCCATTGGAATTGCTCTCTCATGGCATGTAAGGTTTCCCCAAAGGAAAATTCCTCTGGTGGAGAGGCAGAAGGAATCGATTCTTCTGCATCGGAGTCTTCATAAGTAGAAAAAGGAGCCTCTGGATGGTCTGTATTGTCTGTATTATCAGAAGAGTCATCTGAGGACACTGGCTCAGGGGGCTCTGCTCTAGGTCTCTTTTCTGGAGGTTGAGAGGCCCTGTCTGGGTGAGATTGGGATCCCCTTATCAAAGAGATGAGATCCTCTGCCAGAGTAAGCATTTGGGAACTGGAACTGGGCCTGTGAGAGGGGGGCTTAACAGGCACAGACTTAGCAGTTTTGGCTGCTTTAGCCCTGGCAAAGGCCTTTATAGACATGGCTGCAGGGGGCCTAGCAGCACCACGTGCTGGAGTAGAGACATCCAAAGGGATGGTGTCCGATAAATCTTGAGAAACCACAATAGTAGGCAAAACTTCAGAGGCCGATTCAACTAGGGTAGAAGGGGCCTCGGTAGTAGTCATGGATTCGGCTGAAGATTGACCCGTTTGCTCGGTTTCGGCCGAAACAGAGACACTCGCAGCTTGCTTGACCGTGGTTTCGGCCGAAACCGCGGACCGCGAGTGTCGGTCCTTCTCTCTGCGTTTTTTAACAATTTGAGTAGTCGGAGGATCCGACGGCATAATGGACGCAAAATCTGAGCCGAAAAACTGTTCAGCAAACTCCGACCGACGCCTAAGCGTACGTCGGTTGAAGGAAGCACAGGCTAAACAAGCTGCTATGTCGTGGTCTGGGCCTAAACAAGGTAAGCAGTAAGAGTGGAAATCTTTATGAGGTATTTGTTTCCCACAAGTTAAACAGTTATTCACTTTTTCTGACATCGGCTGAGGCAAGAAAGAGTCCCCAACGGGGTACTTAGCTTTTTAGAAGTCTTCGAAGTAGTATTCGGTAGTGGTAATCTCTGGATCTGACCGACCGGCACTTGCGAACAGCTTCTGCTTCGGGCGCCACGAGGCAAGAAAGACTGGGGAAAATGGCGTCGGCTGATGCCTTTATACCCGAAGATCTACAGTGATGACGTCGGGTGAAGTGCGACACCAGCCGAGGCCAGACCCAGACTTTGGAATCCAGCCGACCGAAGGGCTGCCTGACGACAGGACAACCCATTTGTAAGGACTGCAGATGCATCCTTGAAGGACATCTGCCTCTTATGCCAGCGCAGCTTGCTTGAATGGTTACTAGTAGCAGCCACCTTGTTTGTTGATGTACCACATCATAGTAGTCTTGCCCATCACTACTGCTAAGCATCAAGCTTCCAGACCTCAAATAATTGTAAGGCATAAATGAATAACTGTGCCTCATTTACAAGTGTTATCTCCATGTCTTGAGTTCCTACTAGCCTTACACTCTGAGCTGACCAGTATGAATTGCCCAAATTAAGTCTGAAATATCTGTGGTTAAGGACCGACAGCTGTCAAGTGGGGGCGCTTCAAGGATTCCTGTGTATGAAAAGGATCAAAACAAAAGTTTTTCCAAGATGGCTGCACACTCATCAAAAGCTTAACTTCAGGTCTCTCATTGTGAACAAAGACAAGGGCCAGGAACTTTTGTCACTTTTAGTACATTCACATTCTGGCTATTAAATGCACTACCTGGATGCCAACAAAGAAAACAGCCCAAAAGAAAGTCAATTACAAAAGGTTTAGAGAAAACACGTTCTGGTAAGAATTTAACATTTGTTTACCAGGAAAGTCCGAACTGGAACAAGCCAGTTTTTAGCGAAGGCCCCATGAATAAATGCTCCAGACACGTCTTTGTAAAGAGGCAGGAAACCGCAGCACCAGGAGGAAACCCATACGAACTCAGGGAGGACATGCAACTACGGACAGAAGGCACCCCGCCCAAGAATCGAACCAGAGAACATCTTGCTATGAGACCACCACACAAACCGCTGCACCACAGCACCATCTAGAATCCTGCAATTGTTCAGCAAAATGCAGTTAGAGCTCAAACTTTAGTATAAGACACCACTAAGTAATCTAGAGGGGGAATAAATTGTGCTCAGAACTGATTAAAATTTAAAAAAAAGGCTGAAGGAGTATATCAACTAAAATAAAAAATGTGAAAAAGGGAAGAAGCTTTAAAGAAATAATCAGATGAACTGATACAGCTAAAAAACAGAGGATGAAATAAAAAAGGCTGCCTGAGTATTAGACTGCTCAACTAAAGATATTGAAAAAAAGGCAGAATTACATGACACAGCACATAGGGAAAATTTTGACATTTTCTGCTGTATAACAGAAACTAGAAGGAACAGACTGTACTAATTTTATGAAGGCACAAAGAAGCAACTGCACTGGCATTCCACAGCAGCAATCGTTAATTGAAAGGGCACAGCATGTGTATGCTTCAAATATGGCCATGTGAAAACAGCAAAGACCTGTATTAGTAAAGATGCAAATATACCAGCAAGAAGAATTGATCCTGACAAAACTGTGGCAAAAGGGCAATGTACAAAAAGTTAGAGACAGAGAATTTGTAGAAAATTAGTCCACTGTACACCAGGCAGAGGAGAAAAATGTATTCAGCAATCAGGGAACGTCAACAGGCAGATGTGAGACTGAAGCTGGTGTACCTTCAGAATATTTTTTCTTGGAGGATCAAACTATTTTTTCACACAGAACAAGCAAAGGAGGGAATACCAAGGCTTGGCTAACAAAGTGAGCTATCAAGCAAAAAAAGCACTCTGCATCTCATTCTTCTGATAAAGCATACAGAGAAACTTTGCTAGTGAAACCTTTTCCATTTTTCCAAAGGAAAACACCTGGGGGAAAGAAAAAAGCACAGGAGTTGATTAGAAGAACTGAGAGTACTTGAAAATTTTACCAAAATCTGGAGCTCAGAGATGTAGCTGAATAGTAAGACAAGCAACATGGAAATCAGTGCACGTGAGACTGCGAAGTGTCAATCACATTTGAGCAATACGGCTGTAAAAGAAAAAGTGAAGAGCGTATACTTGCTGATTTTGTTAAACCTGTAGAAAATTAACATTTGTGTCACTTCATGTCATTGTTTGCAAGGACATAGAGGGCAGAGGAAGGAAAAAGGTAACCACGTAAAACCCCTCCTAGTCTTAACAGTATTTCTATGAAACTTTTCATGACAAATTGCATGTTTTACAGCAAAGCATTTTAAGTGGTTACATATGTAATAAAGATACTAAAGTAAACTGATTTTTTCCTCCTTTTTTAGTATTAAGAAATACAGGTATTAATGCAAAAAAATGCTAGATAAGTTAATAGGTCAATTAGTTTAAGGAGAAGCACAGACAATAACGTGCATCACAGCATGGATAACTTCAACTTTAGATTAGTTAAGGCCAGAGTTTGCAGTTGTCCATTTGGGATAACTGTTGCTATTAGGTTTAAACATCATTATTTGCTCATTTGTTTAAGGGTTTTTATTATAACAAGAGTTTTGTAAAAATGGGACAGGTTCCAATGCTGCTAAGAAAAAAAATGTAAAAGATCAACCTGCGAAACATTTGTGGGTGCGTGTATAAAAAAGCTGCAAATGGACATTTAAAAAAGCTATCATATAATAGGTGGGATAACTGATCACAATGGAAACATATCCCATATTATCTTGGAAGGTGAATGACCTCAAAGGTATAGACAAGGAAAGAATATTTAATTATATTGAAATATGCAAAGTGCAAATAGCAATGCTACAGGCAACATACATGAAAAGAAAGTACAGTCGTGTACATTTAACCATAAATGTAGATGTTAGAGTGTATTCACTGCTGCAGTCATTACATTTGGGTTATCTGCCTGCAGGTAGCCCTCAGCTGGCCTATCAAAGTCTTGGAACCATGCGCGTTTGATGCAGTCTCTTCCATGATGTCAGGTCGTCAGGGGTATAAAACATGGAGCAGACACCATTACATCATTTTTTCTTGCCCCAGATGTCAGGTGCCCCCATAATGGGAAGCAATTGAATGTTAGGTTACACCTCCAACAAAAAGCAAATACAGCAGAAAGCATAAAAGCACTAAACAAGAAGAAAAGTATAGCCAAGAGAAGTGAGGGGGCTGGTGGAAGGGTAACCAGGACTGCAAAAGTGAAAACACTTGAACATCTACATTTATGGTAAGTGCACACAACTGTACTATGTTCTTCATGTTTCACTGTTGCAGTCATTACATTCGGGTTGATTCCCAATGCTAAGAAAGGGGAGGAGGAAGTTAGAGAGCATTTGGACCAGCTATTAAGCCCTGCAAGACTGCAGTGGCAAAACCAGCTCTGGATTTAGAAAAAATAGGCATGTGGTAATGCTTGGTGAAGGTATGTACAGAGCTCCAGGTAGCAGCTTCTAGGATGTCCCTGGCAGGGACACCTCTGAGAAAGGCTGTAGAGGTAGATGCAGCCCTGGTGGAATGTGATCTTATCCCCTGTGGGGTAGGTTTGCCAAGGTGCTTAAAGCAACAATTAATGCAATGGGCTATCCCCTTAGAAATGGTTTGCTTTGAAATGGCCTTCCCCTGTAGCGAAGCTGACTAGCAGCTGGTCAGATTTTCTGAAAGGTTTAGTTCTGTCAAGGTACAACCTGAGCTGTCTGTGCACGTCCAATGAGTGCAGAATCCTTTCCCCTTTATTTTGAGGATTAGGGAAAAAGGTTGCCAAATGGATGGATTGGTTTTAAAGCCACACTGGATATCACCTTGGACATAAATGATAGGTTAGTCCTGAGGGAAACCCTGTCCGAATGAAAAATAATGAAGGGTTCCACAGCCATTAGTGCCTGTAACTCACACTCTTCTTGCTTAAGTGATGACTAGAAGTAAGGCCGTTTTCCAAGAAAGGAATTTTAATTCTGCTGTAGCAGCAGACTCAAAAGGGGGAAGTGTGAGCTTCTTTAGTACAAAGTTAAGGTCCTATGCAGGAGTGGGAGCTCTCCTCTGGGGCCTTAAATTGTTAGCTCCTCTCAAGAACTGCTTAATGAGACGGTGAGAAAATAGATGTGGCTCAGTATTGTAGTGAACTGAAATTGCAGAGGCATGAATTTTGATGAGAATGATGGGCCTTTGTGGAGTAGCTCTGCTAGTTAATCTAGGATTTGAGGTAAGGTGGGCACAGCTGTGTCCTTTCCTTGAGAATGGCTCCAAGAACAATATCTTTTCCACTTTTCTGAATAGGATTTCCTAGTGCTAGGCCTTCTGGCCTCAAGGAAGACATCCAGCACCTGTTTGCTGAGGGTTGCTGGTGGTGTACTTAGGGGATAAGCCAGGCTGCAAAGTTCAGGCTTTGCAGCTGTGGATCCAAAATCTGTCCCTCCTGTTGGGACAGCAGGGAGGGGGTCTGATGTAGGTGTCAGGGTGGCACTGCTGTCAGAATGTGTAGGAGTGGGTACCAGTGCTGACATTGCCAGTCTGGGGCAATAAGGACTGTCCTTGGCCTGGCCTGTTTGATCTTGAGTAGTATGTTTGAGAGGAGGGGCAGAGGGGGAAGGCATAAATTGAGAGTTTTCCCATGTAAAGTATAGGGCATCCACTGTCCATGCTTGGCTGTGGGGATTTCTGGAGCAAAATTTGTTCAATTGATGGTTTTGGGGGGAGGCAAAGAGGCCCACCTCTGGAGCTCCCCACCTGTGGATTAGAAATTTGAATGAGCTGGGTTCCGGCTTCCACTTGTGTGGGTCCAGTAGATTTCTGCTTAAGTTGTCTGCCAGTGAATTTTGTTTGCCTGGTAAGAATTGAGCTTGCAGGTGCACTTGGTTGCTCAGGGCTGTGTTCCACAGGCCCATGGCTAACCTGCAGATAGGGTAGGAATGAGTTCCCCCCTGCTAATGTACCACATAACTGTGGTGTTGTCTGTCTATCAGTTGTCCTGGATGGATAAGGTATTTGATGGCTATCAGAGCATTCTGTACAGTTAACATTTTTTTGCTTGATATGCAGGGGAATTTGTTCTGGGCTCCAATTACCTTGGATGCATTTGCCTGCCATGTGAGCCCCCCACCCCCCACCACCACCACACATAGTCTGATGAGTCTGTTGCCAGGGTTTGGCTGGCGAGGAGTTGTGTGTAAGAAAATCCCTTGTGGTTGCATACCTCTGCCCACCAAAGGGCCTCTGTCCCTAGACAAGGAATGGTAGGAATCAGTGTTTCCAGGTACTGAGAATGTTGACACCAGAGACTTGAGTACCACTGAAGTTTCCTCATATGCAGTCTTGCATATGGAATTAGTAGAATGCATGAAGCCATGAAACAACCTAGAGCTTGCAGTATTTTTCTTGCATTTTGGTGGTACTTAATTTGAAGTAGTTTGCAAATAAGCCTGTTTTTTCTGGAGTGAGGAATGCCATCTGGGAAGTTGTGATTAAGCTTGCTCCCAGGAATACAATCTTTTGGTTGGGCACCACTTGTGATTTATTTTCATTGATGGTGTACCCCAGAGACGTTAGAAATCTCTTTACAAATGCCAGGTGCTGAAGTAGCAATTCCTGTCTGCCTGAATTAGGCAATCGTACAAATATGGGTAAATCTGAATATTTCGCTGCCTGCAGTATGCAATGGCTAGAGCCAGGCACTTTGTGAATACCCTGGGTGAAGCAGATAAGCCAAAGGGAAGTGCAGAGAACTGACCGTGCATAGAGCCTGCCCTGAAACGTGGATATTTCCTGCAAGATTCCCTTATGGGGATGGGCAGCTAAGTTGCTTTCAAATCTAGGGTGACTAGCCAGGCATCCTTGGCTAGCATAGGAAGAAGATGTTGCATTGTCAACATTTTGAATTCTGGGACCACCACGAAGGTTTTGAGAATTGACAGATCTAGGATAGGGTGCCAAGAGCCCTCTTTTCTGGGCACCAGGAATAGTTGATTAGAAACCCTGTCCCTTTTGCTCTACTGGCAGAGGTTGAATAGCCCTGATACTGAGAAGATAAAATACTTGCTTTTGAGTCTCTGCCCACTGGTTTGGAGGAAGGTCTGGCAACCTGCTTGGGGTTGGCAGTGAGTGGAAGTAGTATCTGTATCCCTGGGATACAATGTTTAGGACCCAGGGTAATGGACATCCAGTTTTGTGCATGCAGGGCGAGTTTTCCTCCTAGGGGTGCAAGTACTTGGGCTTTGCTGGGAAGGAAGACAGACAAGTCAGTGTGAACTTTTTCCAAAAGGGGGTGGCTTACCACTCCCTGTTTTACAGGGAGCACTCCAATGTTTAGGTCTCTGCATACTCAGACTGTAGTCTTGGTGGCCTGCTGCCCCTGGGTTTGGACTGAGAATGCCTGGGAGGGACTGGAAAGGACCAGTTTTTAGAAGGCCAATGCCTACTGAATCTAAGTAGCTGCATCTGTAAGAAATCTTTAACAGTTGGCATAGATTTATCTTTTTCCTCCATCTTTTTAAGAACAACTTCTGCTTTTGTGACAAACCAACCTTTCCTGGTTTAATGGAGAATCTAGTAATTTTGGTTTAACATGGTCTGGCAAGATTTGCTCATTCAGCCAAGCATGCCTTCTCAGTACACACCCAGTGACAGCAGCCCTGCAAGATGCTTCTAAGGCATCAAAACCACACTGCAAAGTAAGTTTACTATCTTGGTTTGCAGAATGCATTTACTGTTGTAAATCTATTTTCTGTACAATCTGGAAGCAACAACATTTTTTGTTTAAATAGTTCCATAATATGCTGCTGGTACTTCAACATGCGATACTGGCAATTCAAAGCCCTGATGTCATGAGTTGCAGAGGTATACACCTTCATACCCCATCTGTCTAAAGCTACAGAATCCCTGTATGAAGGGGTAGGGTTTTTGGCTGTAGTAGTCTTAATGCCTTTAGGTCCCTGGGGAAATAGTCTCTGGATCTGCAGTGGGATTCTTAAAGAGAAATTTGAGAGACAGGTACTCTCTAGTACTGGTAAGGCTTTCTAGGAGCTAGTGGTAAAGTATCAGGAGCAAGACTGGATTCCAAGAAGACTAAAATGTCCATGACAGGGGTATAGCTAAAGGCCTGTGCTGAGGCAAGTCTAAAAATTCTGAGTCTTTTTGGACCGAGGGTAGTCCTGGCATTACCAGTGGAAAAGCTCTCAAAGTATGCAAGGTTTCACCAAAAGAAAAGTCCTCTGGAGGGGAGGCAGACAGTATGGAATCCTCTACATTTGAATCCTCATAGGTAGATAAGATTATGTGCTGGTAATCAGAAAGATCAGAGTCATCGGACTCTATCTGTAGAATCAGAAGGGAAATTAATTATTTGTCTTTTAGAGGGGGAAGGCTGGCTTCCCCCAACTAAAGTTATAAGGTCTTCAGTCATTCTAAGCATTTGTTTCTGTGGCAAGGGAGCTTCAGCAAGCGTTTTGCTCATCTGTTTTCTAGGCATAGTGCAAACGCTGGGCCTGGGAAACTCAGTATGTTTAGTCAAAAACAAAGCTGTCTGTTTAATGCAAACATCGGAAGGTCGGAATACACACTCAGAAGCCAGTGCCTGCACAGAGGCTCCAGACCCATCCAAGGTTGAGACATCCGCAGGTTCCATAGTCGAAGCAGCATCCGCAGCATACCAGACTCCGAATGGGTCTCAGCAGAGGCCTGCGAATCTGCAGAAGTGGGTATCAGGGGCTGCAAAAGCGCCTCACTGAGTACCAGCCAGCTGGCGATTAGCTTAACAGAAGCATCGTTGGCAGTTCTGGACCTGTCTTTACCCTTACTTGTTTTGGAAGATCGACAGTCAGATGGCTTAAGGAAGCCACTTCTGAAAATGGAGAACGAGAGCAAAAGAATTTAGTGACAAAGATAGCCCATCGTTGAATAGTTCGGGCATTTAACAAGGCACAAAACCTACAGTGAGGAACGTCGTGGTCTAGCCCTAAACAGATAACATTAAGAATAAAAATCTCTGAGGTATTTGCTTTCCACAGGCAAGACAACTGTTTCTTTTTTCTTGCTCTAACCGATGTCAGAAAAAGTCATCTCCAATGGGGTACTTGGCTTTAGAAGACTTCAGGTTTGAAACTCGAAAAATGAAAATTTCAGGTAGCGGCCGACCGGCACTTGCGAACTGCTTCTGCTTCAGGCTCCCACGCAGCAAGTAAAGCTGATGTAATGGCGTCGGCTGCATGTTTTATACCCCCTGACGACCTGACATTATGGAAGAGGCGACAGCACCTGATGCAGAAATCTCAAGACTCTGGAATTCGGTTCGACTGAGGGCTACCTGCAAGCAGATAACCCAAGTGTGATGACTGCAACAGTGAAACGCGAAGAATATCCTCTGATGTATTGCAGCTGCAAACTAGATCAGTAAAGAATGAAGGTGAGATGAACTCACATGGAACGTTATGATAAGTACATAAATTCTTTGTTTATTCTTCTTGTGAGTGATATCCACTTTAAATCCAAGTGCGTCAGGGATCTGATCTGACAAGATTTGTTGTAGACCAAAGTACCGCTTCCCAAACTAAACTTTGGGAAAGGCACCCAGGGCCTTCTAAAATTCTGAATCAAGAGCCCACCTTTTCCAGTGCATCAGTAAGGTTAGTCATAGCACACATGCAAGATTCAGATGTCATGCCAGCCTCAAGCAGAGTTGCTTAGCATGCACCTAAAAAAATTAGTTGAATGCACCGTGGATTTTTGCAAAACCTCAATGTGTATGTCAGAGTCCAACAAGGCAGACTAATGTCTAGGACAGTCACATTTCTTTTCCAGAATGAGCAGGATGTTTTGACTGCTAGAATCTGCCTTTTTATTTTGGGTGAGGCGGTTAAGGCACTGGGTCTCAAGTATTGAAAGGAAAGCCAAGCACGTAGAGGTTTTGGAACAAACTGGCAAATATTGCAGTTTTTACAGCTGTGTTTTGAACAGAGAGAAAAAAGATGCTGGGAGTGGAGATCCTTAGAAGGAATCTACCAATCATAAAATCGTACTTTTCCCTCTTACCTGACATTTAACAGTTTAAATTATAAAACAAGGAAGGTTCCCCAACAGGCACTTAAACAAATGAAGGTACAAGATACCAACAATCATGTGAAGAACAGATGGGTGCAATAACTGCTTTTGAACTGGCAGCAAGACAGACTGGAGTTTTCATGTTCATACATCTGCTTATTTACCCTTACTCCCATGGGCTTAGGTCATACATGGGCCATAAAACTCTACACAAAGTTTTGGCCTTGGTAACCCGGCAGGACATCCAGGTTATTTAGCCAAACATAACTTGAATACCACAAACCTAACAGAGAAGGGATATGTATGTTATTGAAGAAAACTTTTTGGAAATTCTACTGACTGAAAGAAAATCGAAACACTTAATATTAAGGAAAAAAAACCCAGAATGTTCATGCAAGGTTTGACAGTAAAAGTAAAACTCAAACCCTTTGGTCAAACAATGCAAAAACAAGATTCACAACAGAAGACAAATGTTTGGAAAACAATCAAAGGCCAATGAAGTAACAAAGGCTAACCTGGATACACAGCATTACAGAAGCAATGAAAACAAATGTGCAATATCTTCTAGAAGCAGCTGTAGCCAGAAAAGTCTGGTGAGCTGAAGTCCCCGGGGTCAAAGAGATGACTACATCAAACTAACAGGTTAAGCATCACTCCAAAATAAACATCTTCAAGAAAAAAGCCCAATGAGAAGGTATTTGTATTATCTGTCACAAATAAAGAAATTTTGTGGTGGACATGCTGTAACATCAATCTCCCTCAAGCATCACAAAGGAGTCTTCTTAACAAGTCAACCTCCCTTAAAGATTCTCAGGGGTGTTCTTCCCAACATGATGATCCTGTTTTTTTTAATTTTGGGTTTGTAATACCATGATGGGAATGGACCCCATTCCTAAGTCAAGGTATCAAGTACAGCTGCGTACACTTAACATAAATTTATATGTTAGAGTGTATTTACTGTTGCAGTCATCACACTCAGGTTATCTGCCTGCCGGTACCCCTCAGTCGGCCCAAATACCAGAGACGTAGTATTTCTGCATCAGTTGCTGTCGTTCCAGGACTGACGTCAGGTCATTAGGGGTATACAAACAGGCAGCAGACGCCATTACATCAGTTTTTCTTGTCCCAAATGTCAGGAGCCCCCCAAATAGGGAGCTAGGTTATGGTGGGGG
The DNA here is from genome assembly GCF_019279795.1 of Protopterus annectens. NCBI lineage: Eukaryota > Metazoa > Chordata > Ceratodontiformes > Protopteridae > Protopterus > Protopterus annectens. The sequence continues at coordinate 95,952,463 of NC_056750.1, forward strand.
AAAACACGACCAGTAAAAAGTAAATACCAATACTAATGCCCTTGAAAGGGCTAAGTAGAAGGCAAAGAGAGGAAAGAGAGAGCTGGGGGCTGTAGGGAGGGAAACCAGGACTGCAACATTGAATACACACGAGCATCTACATTTATGGCAAGTGAACACAACTGTGCTATGTTCAGAGTTTCACTGTTGCAGTTAACACACTTGGGTAGATTAACACTTTTAATAATTTCAATATTTTTAATTACACTGACATTTCTATCAATGAGGATTTTTTTTTTACTTATTCATAAACGGTTTTACCTTTGTTCCTGTTAACAAGCATAGAATTGAAAATATAATACTGGATATAAAGATGCTTACACGTAAATTGAATTTTAAGCATATGTACAAAGACAGAGTAACCCAGGACAGAGAATTCACTAACTAGATATAGTACCTACAATCCCCCCCCTTCAACACGAAATTTTGAATTTTGAGAAATGTTAATAAGGTTCGAAATTAATAGAAGAATGGAAATAAAATGAGCAAAAACTTGACAGGGGTCGAGATGCAATTGCTTAATGATTTAAGTAGTAATGACAAAATTCATGTGATGAAACCTGATAAGGGGGAGGGGTGGTACTAATGGATAGATGGGACTACATCAAGAGGATGGACATTTTGGATAAAGAGGAACATTATGGTTTGGTAACTAGGAATGAAATTAATATTTCATACAGAAAAATAGACCTAATATTAGAAGATAATCTCCTCACAGGAATGATAGACATAGAATTGTACAAATTTTTAAAAGTGCCAAAACCTGTTATACCAGTCATTTTTGGTATACCAAAAACACAAATCCTTACACAACCCACCTATGAGACCTATAGTGTAATCACAAGGGTCCAAAACTCAGCCCTTAACTATTTATGTTGACACTAAGGTCAGGAAATTTTACAAGAAATATGACCATATTTTAGTGGATTTGTGGGATTTTTTGCAGAAAATTGGAGAGAGTATTTATATGGATGAAATTGTATTCATTACCATTGAGGTGAAGGATTTGTTTTCTGTTATACCTCAAACTCTAGGACTTGAATGGTTTGAGAAAATGTTATTTGAAATGAAACTTCTAACAGCTGAGGAATTTAGAATAGTTTTGGAGAGTATGGAACTGATACGAAAACATAACTATTGTTTATTATGAGGGTGACTATTACCATCAAAAAGAGGGGGTTGCTATGGGATCTGAACGTGCCCCCATATATGCAAATATCAATGTTGTTCTGGGAAAGTAAATAAGTTTTTAATTCTGAATACAGCCAATATATTGCCAAGTATTTTCGCTTTCTGGACGATATTTTTGTCCTATGGACTGGACCTTATGACAGCATAGAGAAATTTATATACTACATCAACCATACAACATTTTTACAATTGACCCATCAAATAGGGAGAGCAGAAATACATTTTTTGGATATAAAACTAAGTAAAGATTATTACAATAAGTGTTATAGGTCAAACATATTTAGAAAAGAGCATTATTCTAATGCTTACTTACACTTTGATAGTGACCACCCTTATCAACTTAAAAAGAACATTGTAAAGGGACAGATGATCAAGATGGCCAGAATGATTTCCGATGAAGAATTTTTAGATGAAATTAATAATGTAGAAAAAATGATTTGTGAAAGAGGATACCCTGCAGAATTTATTAGTCCTATTAAAGAATACGTAATTTTAGGAAGAGGTAACAAATACATTCCCCTTTTGATAAAAGGTGGTACCTTAGATTCTATTTCTAAGGTGAACAATATGATTAATAATTCTAACACAGGACTTAGTTGTTTTAGATTCTACACCCTATTTGACATTTACTTATTATAAAGGTATAGGATGGTTCAAAATGCATTAATGACACACGGGAGATGTTTAGGAATATGGCAACAAAAATTAGAAGTTATGTACCTACCATAACATTCCATGTTAGTTGTCTTCTCTCGCCTTCTTTCTTGCTGGATGGGTTCGGAGCCGATCCTTGGCTCCGACTCGGCACTTGCTAAGCTCGAGAGTCACTTTTACCAGCTCAAGGCAGCCCCATATCCCATGATGCAAGGCGGTAATTACCCAGATCTCGTTTGGTATCTAGAGGAAAAACTGCCTATAAAAACTTTCCACTAAGGAAAGAGAAACACTAACCTAAAAAGGCTGTAATGGAAACAAGGTAATCAAGGACAAGAACTATCTGGTGTCCAAGGAAGAAGAATCTTCCAGAGAAAAGGGGAGATCAAGGTCTGTCCAGGCTATGGGGACAGGAGGGAGGGACACAAAAAAGAAGGTGAGAGAAGACAACTAACATGGAACGTTATGGTAGGTACATAACTTCTAAATGTTAAGTTATCAATCTCGCCTTCATTCTTGCTGGATGGGACCGTGTCCCTAGCACCTCTATCCTGGGTGGCTCAATGGAACAGACTCTTGAGAACAGTGGAACCAAAGCTTGCCCTGTCCCTGGAGGCCAAATCCAATTTGTAATGAGAAACGAAGGTATGAGGAGTGGCCCAAGTGGCTGCTGCACAAATAGTATCTAAGGGTAGTCTAGCCTGAAAGGCTGTAGAAGTGGCTAGACCTCTTGTGGAATGAGCTTTAGGTTTTGAGTTCAGCTGTTTGCCCCTAAGCTGATAAATGTCAGAAATGGTGGAAGATAGCCATCTAGATAAGGTCACTTTTAAAGGGAGACCTTTTCTATTTTCAGCATAAGACAGGAAGAGCTGATCAGACATCCTAAATTGCTTTGTTCTGTCGAAGTAATATCTAAGTTGGCGATGAACATCTAGGTAATGCAATTGTTGTTCCGCCCTGTTAGAATAATTTGGAAGAAATACAGGGAGATCAATGGATTGGTTTAAATTGGTCTTAGAAGCAACCATGGGCAAAAAGGATGGATTGGTTCTCAAGAACACTCTGTCTTTGTGGAAGACCAAATAAGAGGGACAAACACAGAGGGCATGAAGTTCAGACACTCTTCTAGCAGAGGTAATAGCGACTAGAAAAAGTGTCTTCCAAGAAAGAAACTTTAATGAACATTACCTCACTGCCTTCTCTTTTTCCTTATCTACAGTACTTAACCTGTGCTCCAGACTGTCTCTGCACCAAATATCTGCTATCTTCCCATCTGGATACCACTGTACAATAGGGAAAATAAAGGAAAACCTCTAACAGCTCCCAAAGTGACTATTTGCTCTGAAAGACAGTGAAAGTATGTATTGATACTGGCACACATATATTGTTAAATAATGGTTGTAATGACCTGTGCTTAGAAAACTAAGCCACCCAGACAGGTTTCCCAGCAGCCATACCGTCTTAGAAACCTTTCTTCTCTGTCTAGCATTGTTTGATATACTTTTTCTACCCCCTTTTTCTCTCTCTCTTCACTTTGAATATCTATCTGTAGCTTGGCATCTACCTCTAGCCCCATAGTACCAGACCCTTGGTGGTGACCAAAATTGGCTTTTGCATAGTACTTCACTCCTTACTGCTAAACCCTTTTAGCTTGCCTTACTCTGCTCCCTCAGTCTATCTATACTCCTTCCTTTTTGAAATAGCCATTCCTAATTATCTCCTTTCCTATAACATCCTCACCATCTCGCTAGCAGAGTCTATACCTGTGGCTAAACTCTCATACTTCCAGACTTACCTTCTGGATTTTCTCACTTTGCTGATTGTCTTCATCCACACACTGCTCTCTTGTCTCTACCGCTCCGTTAAGCCTGGCTCACTCCGCTCCCTACCCTGCCCCAATTTCCACCCGCCCCCAGGGTCCTACCTTTATTCCCCACTTGACACACCCCTACCAATAAAGTATAATCTCCTCCTTAGCAGGCCTCACCCTTATCTCTTTTAACCACACCCATCTTACTCAGACCTACCCTCCTCACTACCTATTAAAGTCTTTATACTACTTCACTTTCCTCTTCTTTCTATTTTTCTTTATCTCCGTTACTTCCTTTAACATACAGAATGGGTACATTATCTTTCCCATCATACCTTCAGATAACTATCTGTTTAACACTCTTAATACCTCTTGTAACTACTTATTTCCTAACCACATATGAATATCCTCTCCCCTCTACTCTTGTGTTTCCCTCTAAACATACCACTTCACCATCCTCTCCGTGTACTCCTGCCACCTTAAATCTCACTATCAAACCTAATTACCTATTTACCAAACACCACAAACTTGCTTACTTTAAGCTTAGCAAACAAAAAACTAGAAAATATATCATCTTATATAAACAATGCCAGCTTGAATATTTCTTATATTTCCAATCACTGCTGGATGGAGACATTCACCCTAACCCTGGCCCAATTACCACAAACATCAATAGTCACACAAAACATGACAAAACCTCTCCTATATCATCACACACTTCTGCCAACTCTCTTACTATAGCTCATCTTAATATACGAAGCATTTGTAATAAAATCTCTCAACTACATGCCCTTTTAGATGTTAATCATTTTGATATCCTATGCCTATCAGAAACATGGCTAAAACCTACCATTAAGGATAACGAAATTACCCTCCTGGGTATAATATCCTCAGAGTAGACCGTAACACCAAAAGGGAGGAGGTGTAGCAATTCTCTACAAAACACAACTTCAAATTAGTATAACAAATCTGAACCTTCCTCTAAGGCAGAATGCAGAAGTAATCACCTCAAAATTACAAATTAACCCTAATAAAGCTATCAACATAATTTGTGTATATCTCCCCCCAGGAAATAACACTGACACATTAGAATGTATTCTTAGCCACTTGTCTAACAACCTCCCCCAAGAAACACTAGTTCTAGGTGACTTTAACATTAATTGGAATTCTTGTAATAGCATAAATCCCACATCCCACATAAACCTATATGCTTTTACTCAACTCATTAACTGTCCAACCAGAACTGATAAATACAACAACCATGAATCCATCCTAGACTGGATTCTGATTAATACACCTCAACAAACCTACCAGTCTGGTACCCTTCCCAATGATCTAAGCGACCATTCTTTAACCTATGTCATTAGACACAAAACCAACTTAACTTTACCTACCACCTTTAGAACACTTGAACAAAAACATTTTAACCCTGAACATTTTCAAGCTGATCTGAAACAAACAAATTGGTCCTCACTTAAATATCTCCCACTTAATGAAGCAGTAGAATACTTTAACTCTACGTTCTTATCAATTCTAGACCAACATGCCCCAACACGAACCATCAGAACTAAAACAAAAATAGCACCCTGGCTAACTAATAATACTAGGCATAAAATCATTCTTAGAAATAAATCTTGGTCTAAATGGCGAACCACTAAAAATCTAACTGATCGCCAAAATTTCAGAGAACTTAGAAACAACACCAAAAGATCTATCCTAACAGACAAAAAGAACTATTACCTCCAGCTACAGCATAACACTAATAAAGAACCTAAAAAATTCTGGGACAGTATTAACAATCTTCTATCCCCAGGTCATTCCATTTCACCTAATCCCCAGGACTCTAACCCAGATAACCCTAAACAAACAGCAAATGATTTCAACTTGTTCTTCACAAATACTATCAAAACACTTGCTAGTCATTTATCTCCTGATACGTCAAACCTACTTCCACCTATATCAAATCCACCTCCTACCCTCCACTTACAACCTGTCTCTACCTCCTTCATCACATCACTGCTCCAAAAACTAAAACCAACCACTCCCTCTGCAGACAAACTGCCTGCAGAATTCCTGCAGGTAGGTGCCAAAGCCTTAAGCTATCCTATTTCCATCCTAATTAACAGATCTATAAAGGAAGGAATCTTCCCCTCTCTCTGGAAGATATCTCATATCATCCCACTACATAAAGGAGGCAGCTGTAATGAGTTTTCCAATTTTCGACCAATAGCTCTACTCTCACCACTTGCAAAAATTATGGAAAAATGTATTCACAAACAAATACTAAATCACCTTCTTAACAACAACCTACTCTCTGTCAGCATGGTTTCAGACCCTCACACAGTACCACTACAGCTTTACTCTCCTTCACTGACTCCATTAACACTAACCGTAACAACAACTACTTATCATCCTCAGTCTTCATCGATCTATCCAAAGCGTTTGATATGGTGAATCACAAACTTTTACTACATATTCTCAAATATTTTGGTCTTGACCAGCTAGCCTTATCCTGGTTTGAATCTTACCTAGAAAATCGTAAGCAGGCAGTACTTTGGAAAAACTCACTTTCAAATCTTCTACCTATCTCCATAGGCGTACCCCAAGGCTCAATCCTAGGCCCTTTACTATTTTCAATTTTTATCAATGACCTTCAAGCTGCTATTCCTCATGCTACCTGTATTCAATACGCAGATGATTCTACTATAATCTGTACTGCTAACTCTCTAACAGAACTCCAGTCACTTACTCAAAAAGCTTTTAACACTGTAGAACAATGGTTCTCTGACCGCTGTCTACTCCTTAACCCCAAGAAAACCAAACTGTTACTTTTTTCACCTACTCGTAAATTGACTACACCACACTTTACTCTTACATCCTCTGACAGAACACTCATTTCCCCTGACTTAACCACAAAACTATTAGGAATAACCATTGATAATAACCTCAACTTTGATTCTCACATCAACACCACCATAAAATTAGTAAATAAAAAAATAGGATCCCTTTACAGAATAAAACCTTTCCTAACGCCTACAGCAAGACCCATCATTGCTAGGTCTCACCTAATTTCTACTCTTCTCTATGCTTGTCCCATTTATACTAATCTTTCCAAAAACAACATGAAGAAACTTGAAACATCCTATCATAACATAGCTCGATTTGCTGTAGGATCTCCTTTTCAAACTCATCACTGCCAGAACCTAAAAGAACTAGGCTGGCTTGAACTTCCTAACCAACTTGTTCTGCAACAAATCTTAATAGCTCATAAGATTCTATATCAGCCAACCAATACACCAATACTCTCTAGCCTTATTCCCCCATACAAAAACCTGAAACAACTTCGCTCTGCCAACAAACTCGTGATTAATATTAGTAAATCTCACAATCATGCAGGTGACTGTTTATTCTCCAACTCTGTTGGAAAAACATGGAATAATCTACCCTCTCATATCACTTCTTTAACCTCTTTCCAAATTTTTAAAAATCAACTAAAGACTCATCTCAATAAACACTGGCTTTGCTCCTGCACTAATCCAGACTAATGCTCACTCTGCTCCTGCACTAATCCAGACTAATGCTCACTATATAAAAAAAAAAAAAAAAAAAAAAAAAAATTTTTAAATTCTAGTATCTTATTTTATCTTTTTAAATCATATGTTTAAATTGCTTTGTGTCTCATGTAATATTTTCATGCCTTTTTGTGAACTTGTACAACATATGGAGCTTTTCTCCCCGGGCCTCTACTGAAAATGGACATATATCCAGTTGGACTAGCCCGGTCAACAAATGTAAAATAAAAATAAAATAAAATAAATGAAGCAGCCGGTTCGAAAGGGGGGAGTATCAAGGATGTCAGCACTAGATTTAAGTCCCACTGTGGTGGAGGATCTCTAACAGGGGGTTTAAGAAGGAACACTCTTTTGAGAAAGGCTTTACAAAGTTTGTGGGACATAATGTTGTGGTCTGCAAAGCCGACATGGAAGTTTGAGATTGCAGCCAACTGAACTTTGACTGTGGAAGACGAAGAACCTGAGTGAAAAATTTCCGCAAGGAAATCCAAGACAGACTGAATAGGGGCAGTAAAGGGGTCTATGTTCTTAGATATTGCCCAAAGAGAGAAGCGTTTCCACTTGCTAGAATAAATCCTCCTGGTAGAGGACTTAAGAGAAGCTACTATAATTTCTCTTACGGGGTTAGAGATCATAGGAAGCCTGGCTAAGGAAGGAAGTGGAGCAACCAAGCTGTGAGGTTGAGGGAAGGAATGAACCGGTGCAGTTCACCTGACTGGTGGGTCAGAAGATCTGGAACTGGGTCCAGATGCCAAGGCCGCACCAAAAGATGGCGATGAAGGAATGGGAACCAAATTTGTTGAGGCCAGTAAGGGGCAATGAGAATCATTTTGGCTCTCAAGACGGTAGCTTTCTGGAGTACTTGTGGTATCAAAGGAAAGGGAGAAAAGGCATAAAGAAGTCCCCGGGGCCAATCTTGGGTAAGAGCGTAACTGGGGGGGGGGGGGTGGCCCGGAAGTGGGAAGAGAGAGAATAAGTCTGGGCATTTGCTGTTTTGGGGTGTAGCAAAAAGATCGCAGCATGGGCGGCCCAACTTCTGAAAAATCTCAACAATGGATTGCTTGAGAGACCACTCGTGAGGCATGAGAATAGCTCTGCTCAATCTGTCCGCTATTATGTTGGTTTTCCTGGGGATATGCGTTGCTACCAGAAACCGATGAGAGGAGATCGCCCATTGCCAAAGTCTGAGAGCTTCTCGACAAAAGGGATAGGACTTGGTTCCGCCCTGCTTGTTGATGTACCACACGACGGACATTTTGTCCGTGTGAACTGCAATAGTCCCTAAAGGGAGAAAGTCGTTGAGGGCTTGCAACGTTAAAAGCACTGCTCTCATCTCTAGGACATTTATGTGCAGGTGGTATTCGAACGGTTGCCACGTGCCATGAACCATCCTGCCCTGATAATGCCCCCCCCCCACCCGATCAGGGAAGCATCCGAAGTGACCGTGGCTACCGGGGCAACAAATGGTCTGCCCTGATGAACTAGAGGAGAGGAAATCCACCAGGATAAATGGTTCTTGCAGGTTTGTGTCACCAGATTCTTGTGACGCATGGGAAGCTGCTGGAAGGACCATTGGGTGAACAACATCCATTGTAGGAAACGCGTGTAAAAGCGGGCCAGAGGAAGAAGTGTTATGGCAGCTGCCATGAGGCCCAACACTTTCAGGACCAACCTGGCTTGTGCCTTTTGCTGGATAGGATGATCCGAACGTGGTTTTGGATATCTGGGATTCTCTGACTTGTTAGGTTTGCTGACATCCGAGTAGTGTCTAGATTTGCGCCTATAAAGGTAATAGATTGGCAGGGCGACAAGGAAGACTTTTCGAAGTTGACTGAAATTCTTAAGTGACCACAGAGACGTAGAGTGTAATCTCTGGCTTGGAGAAGTTGATGCCTGGTGGTGGCTGAGAGGAGCCAGTCGTCGAGATACAGAAACACCTGGGATCCTTGACGTCTCAGGTGAGCCGTGACCACTGCCATGCATTTGGTGAACACTCTGGGGGCTGTAGTGAGGCCAAAGGGCAGGGCTCTGAATTGAAAATGACTGGTCCCCAGCCGAAAGCAGAGAAAACTTCTTGAGCGTCTGTGAATCTTTATATGATAGTACGCATCCTGAAGGTCTATGGAGCACATCCAGTTGTCTTTGCCCAGAAAGGGCAAAATCGACTGAAGTGTGACCATCCGAAATCTTGTCTTTTTGACAGACTTGTTGAGCCTGCTGAGGTCTAATATTGGTCTCCAGTCTCCCATCTTTTTGGGGACCAAATAGAACCTTGAGTAGATTCCGGACCCTAAATAATCTTTTGGTACTGGCTGGATGGCCCTTTTCTTTAGAAGCTTTAACACCTCTAATTTTGCAATTTCCCTTAGACTGGGTGGTACGTCTGGAAGGGAACCTCTTTGAGGGAAGGGGCTTTCCTCGAAAGGAATCTTGTAACCCTCGGATATGATAGACTGTACCCATTTGTCTTGAGAGAGGGAAAGCCAGGCTTCTGGGTACAGCGACAATCTTCCCCCGACTGCCTCCAAGGGTGGGCAGTCGGGCAACACCTCAGGGATGCTGGAAGGGCTTGTCAGAGAGAGGCTCTCTGGAGCCCTGGTTCTGCGGACCCCCTCTGCCCCTAGGGCGGCATCTGTTATTATTACCCCCTCTGCCTCTGGGGGTAAACTGACCACGTGAGTCAAGCGTGACTCCTTGTGATTTCCGGAACCACATTTTCCCTCCCTTCTGACCTTTGGGGTAAGGTTTAGAAGGAGTGGAGAAACGGACTCCTACGGCAGAAAGAGTCTTGCCGTCCTGCTCGCACCTGGTTAAAGTGTCCTTCACCTGAGGGCCAAACAACGTTGTCCCATCAAAGGGAGAGTTTGTGAAGGACACCTTAAAGGGGTCTGCAAAATTACAGAGCCGCATCCAGGACTGACGTCTGAGGGCCACTCCTGTGCCTGCAGCTCTACTCGTCCCATCGGCTGCATAAAAAATGAGCCGCATGGAGGAGTTGGTTATGGAATTTAGGATTCCCACCTGAGAGGCGATCTTTTCTTGAGCCCCTGCTGCTGACGGATCCTGTACTACACCTAGCTCTTTGAGGATGTCTCTCTGAAATCTGGTGAAGTGACACAAATAATTCAGCGAACGCATAGCAAAGGTCGCTGAAGAGAACATCCGCTTGCCATACCTGTCCATGGTCCTAGACTCCTTGTTAGGAGGATGGACTGGCACAGAAGGATCTGCAAGTTCCTTCTTGGTGGTGGCCGCCACCACCATGGCATCAACCGGGACACCCTTAGTAAGAAACTGCTTTTCAGCGGGGGCCGTGATAAATTTTGAAGGTCTCCTGGGGACTGGTTCCACCGAATCAGGAGATGCCCACGCCTTTCGAGCTATGACTTCCATAAGGGGGTCGAAAGGCGGAGACACCCAGGAGGTGGAGGGTCGAGATCCATAAGCCTCCAGGTATACCGATTCATCCTCGGAGGGATTAATGGAGGGCCAGTTCCCCCTCTGTTTGAGGAGTTCAAGGATGTCTGAAAAGGAGACATCCTCAGAGGGAGATCTTGGGGACCCCTCAGACTCATCTAAATCGGTATCTGATGTTGTAGACTCAGGGGAGTCTAAATGCTTCCTCTTGCAGGTCCTCTTACGCGGGGGTTCACCTGAAGGATCAGGAAAAACCTCGGAAGAGGAAGTCCTTCCCAATGGGGAAACCTGGGGCGATGGATTTCTGGGGCCGGGAGCAAGAGAGCGGGAAGAGGCATCTACAGGCACCATAGAGGGAGGAGCTAAAGGAACTGACTGCTGGCTAAGCTCTGGGGCTAGCACACTCATCACCTCGAAGGCTCCCCTTCCAGGGAGGGCTGAGAGATCCCGCTCCGAAGAAACAGGGATCCCTGGCCCCACCGAAAAGGAAGGCTCCAAAGCAGATGTCGGGGCCGAGCTCACCAAGGCCGAAGCTCCGAGAGGAAGAATGGGGTCGGACAAGGGTCCGATGCCACTCGCCCCCTCGGAACCAACCAGGGAAGCCCGACACCCGGATCCCTCCAAGGAAGGTCTCAAGGAGGAGATAGGAGTCGACGACGACGGAGCCGAAAGGTGTGGTATCGGCTCCAAAGCAGCAACAGTCACGGTACCAATAATCTCCGGCTCCGAACTCTGTAGGAGTCTCGAAGGAGGAATCTCAGGGGGGTGTAGAATAGCTGACGTCTGATGAGACGGGCTATGGAGCATCTGGGCTAGTGCCTGTGATTTTAATAGGCTACTCACCACTCTCTAAGTTGTGGTCTGAGAGCCTGGACGACCTCGATGATCGGCTCAGATGGCTCCGCTCCGAAAGCAAGGGAGAGGCTGGAGCAGAGTGTATAGACTCCAAAGAAGGAGATCTAGACCTCTTCTTGGATGGAGCCATTGGAGCCGAAGAACGTTCAGCTCCAGGCGGAGCCGACAACTTGTCGGCTCAGAGAGGAGACAAAGATATCTCGGCTCCAGCCGGAGCTGGGACGTGCTTCGACGCTAGGGTGTCTGTTCCAGACGGAGCCGACAGGTGCCGAAGCCAGGGTATCGGCGCCGGTACAGAAGCTTCCAACAAGGAAGGATCAGCTCCGGACGGAGCCGATGTCGACTCCGGCGGAGTCGGAACCAAGACCACAGACTTGGACACCGAAGCCTGGGTCTTGGAAGGCTCGGAGGGCTTCCCGGAGCCAACCTTAGCCGGGGAGCTCTCTGGTTTAAGAAGACCCCTGAGGATCAACTTATTTCTACGTTCCTGCAGGACTCTCTGGCTGAAAGAATGACATAGCACAGGAATCCTGCAGGTGTAGGGGTCCCAGGCAATAAATACAAGAAGTGTGACCGTCTGTCAGACATCTCCTGACAGCACGAGTCACACTTCTTGAAACCTGAGACCCTAGTATCTTTGGACATCTCAGTCCTAAAACACTCACACACACCAATCAGTCCAAAGACACTAACTAAAAATTTTTAATAACTAATAAATTAGTTATTACTATAACAGTGACACAACACACACACACCTGAGGGAAATCCTGACAGGAACTATGAGGGTGGGAAAGGCCTAAGGCCCAAAACACTGAAACTAAGTGAACTAAGGGGAAATGGGTATGGAGCTAAGTGAATAAAGTACACTGAAGGATATAAAGACTAAAAGACTAAAAATTAGAGTTTTGAGACACCTAAAACCTTACAAATAGCAAGAAAAATATCACTTAACAGGTGCTGGTAAAAAGAATGACCTCATTAGCGAAGCGGAAAACGAGATCTGGGTAATTACCGCCTTGCATCATGGGATATGGGGCTGCCTCGAGCTGGTAAAAGTGACTCTCGAGCTTAGCAAGTGCCGAGTCGGAGCAGAGGATCGGCTCCGAATCCATCCAGCAAGAATGAAGGCGAGATTGACAACTCAACATCAGATGTTTTTCAATGTAGAATAAAATATGGTCTTAGAAGGAATAGAAATATTAAGAATATTACTGAAAAAGATAAAACCACATATAGTGGAGTCAATAAGATGTGCACAATGTTCTTATATTGCCGGATTGAATTAAGTGAGAATACAGAGTTTAGATATAACACTCAGAGCTAAGAAATACAATAGCTGTTATTCCAAAGGGGTAGTGTATTTAGTATTTTGTAAGGCTTGTTGGTGTTGTATAGGGAAAACCGAACGCCACCTTAGAACAAGAATATATGAACATATTAGGGATATTAATAAACATGAGAACAACGCACTATAGACATGCACGGATATGTAAACAAGCTGATTTTAAGTTCTGGGTGTTAGAAGAAATTGAACTCTCAGAAAGAGGTGGAGACTGGGAGACGCGATTAGAGTAGAGAGAAATGATCTGGCAACTAAGATTAGATGCATGTAGTGGTAAGGGGCTCAGTGATCATATTTCTATTACTCTGGCATTAAAACTATTGGCAATGGACCCTAAGAAATACAAAACTAACAACAATGCAGGGAATTTTTAGCTATCTATTTACTCAATTTTAGCTTTATACATACATGGTTTTAAAGTAACTTCACATATTTAATATATATTTTTTATTAGTACAATACAAATACACATCCATCAAGACATTTTATCAATATTCTTAATATTCTCAATGTGAATATTACATTATATTGGTTTCATTAAATTATTTTATTTTATTATATTTTATATATTATATATATATATATAAATAAATGATTAAATTTCATATATATATCTTTTTATATGGTAACTAATATATATATTACAATATCAACTGTGTTTTATTACCAATACATTTTTAAATATTTTAATAATTTTTATAAGTGTTTGATTTGTATATATTTTTCCCAGATATTATATATTCACATATGTCACCTTTAGTTCTTTGAACAATATTTTTCTATGTATTTTTCTAATATGTCTCATATTGCAGCTTGGGTTAATTATATGCAACATATGCATTTATTTATTTTTATTTATATATTTTTTTATTTATATTTACACAAAATACATATGATGGCTGGATTTTAGTTCCGTTGTTCTGGTACTGGGTATAGGTATATTATGTGCACTTACTTGTACCATTCGTACCATTTCCATTAATAGTATGTTATATTGTTATTCTGATTCATTGTTCACTTGTGTAGTATTAGTATTTTTTAGGATTTCAACGTAGGCTAGCCCATTAACAACACAAATCATACAATTAATGTTATTTTGTTTAGCCAATGGCTTACAAACACTTTATATAAAAGATGGATTTTTTGGAAGGCAACTAGATTCTGAAGTCGTCTCCGCATGGAGATGAAAGCGCTTAATCAGTTAGCTTTTAATATTGTTTACGTTTTATAATTCATTATTTTGTGTTTTGTGTTCTTTATAATAAATTTATTTCATTTTCAACATCCATCCATTTACATTGGATTATTACAGGACCGTTTAGGTCCGTGGGTATACAAGACCGCCTTAATTGTACTGGAGCTGCGCTGAAGATGTAACTTGGGTAGATTCTCACAGCTGAAGAAGGGTGGAGGTAGACACGAAGTTAGGGCTGGCTAGAATACCTTGCAGGACTGCTGTTGCAAAACCCGCCCTGGATATGGAAAAGATGGGCAAGGTGGTAATGCTAGGTGAAGGCGGGTATGGAACTCCAGAGGTAGCAGCTTCCAGGATGTCCCTGGTAGGGACTCCCCTGAGAAAGGCTGTAGAGGTATATGTTGCTCTAGTGGAATGTGCTCTGATCCCTTGAGGGGTTGGTTTCCCATGGTGCTTGAAGCAGAAATGGAAGCAATGCGCTATCCATTTGGAGATAGTTTTTAAATGGCCTTGCCCTATGCCCCTGTTGCAAAGCTGACTAGTAACTGGTCAGTTTTTTTGTAAGCCTTAGTCCTATCAAGGTAGGATCTAAGCTGTCTGTGCACATGAGTGCAGGATCATTTCCCCTTTGTTTTGAGGATTAGGGAAGAAGGTTGGCAAATGGATGGATTATTGAGAGCCACACTAGACACCACTTTAGGCATGAAGGAAGGGCTAGTCCTGAAAGAAACCCTGTCAGCATGGAAAATAATGAAGGGTTCCACAGCCATAAGTGCTTGAAGTTCAGGCACTCTTCTAGCTGAAATGATGGCCAGAAGCAAGGCGGTTTTCCAAGAGAGAAATTTTAACTCTGCTGATGCTGCAGGTTCAAAGGGGGTAAGTGTGAGCTTTTCCAATACAAAGTTACGGTCCCAAGCAGGGGTGGGTGCTCTCCTTGGGGGCCTTAAGTTGTTTACCCCTCTGAGGAATTGCTTGATAAGAAGATGCGAGAAGAGAGGTGGCTCAGTGTTGTAGAGCCGAACTGGCTGAAGCATGTATCTTAATGGATGAAAAAGACAGGCCTTTGTGCAGTAAATATGCCAAGTAATCCAGGATTAGAGGCAGGAAGGGCAGAGATGTGCCCTCTCCTTTGGCTTGAATCCAGGAGCAGTACCTTTTCCACTTAGCATAGGATTTCCTTGTACTGGGTCTTCTGGCTTAAAGAATGACGACCAGTACCTGCTTGCTTAGGGATGCTGGGAGAGAATTCAAGAAATAAGCCAGGCTGGAAGATTTACGGTTTGCAGGTGCAGATGCAAAATCTCTCCTTCCTGCTGAGAGCGCAGGGTTGGGTTCTGTTGTAGGTGCCATGGTGGCACGGGTGCCAGGCTGCACAGGAGTGGGTAGCAGTGCTGGCATAGCCAGTCCGGGGCGATCAGAACTGTCCTTGGTCTGTTGCATCTTATTCTGAGTAATACTCTTGGGAGAAGGGGCAGAGGAGGAAAGGCATAGATTGAGATATTTACCCACTGAAAAGATAGGGCATCCACTTTTCCAGACCCTGCTGTGAGGATTACTGGTGCAGAATTTGCTGAACTGGTGGTTGTAGGGGGAGGCAAAGAGATCCAACTCTGGGGTTCCCCATTTCTGAATCAGAAGGTTGTGGGCTCAAATTCCCACTCGTGTGGGTTTTGGAGATTTCTGCTTAAGTCACCTGCCAGTGAGTTTTGTTTGCCTGGCAGAAATTGAGCTTGCAGATGGACTTGCATGTCCAAGGCCGTGTTCCACAAGGCCATGGCTAACCTGCAGAGTGGGTAAGAGTGTTCCCCCCAATGCTTTTTGATGCATCACAACTGCAGTGTCAGATTAGCAGTTGTCCTGGACAGAGTATGGATCTGAAAGCTGTCAGAGCATGCTGTACAGCTAGCATCTCTTTTTGGCTGATGTGCAGATGAATTTGACTTGCGCTCCAGTGGCCCTGGATGCATTTGCCATCCATGTGTGCTCCCAAGCATAGTTGATGTATCTGTAGATAGGGTCTGGGCAGCATGGGGTTGAGTAAATGGCAGTCCCTTGTTGTGTCCCACCAAAGAAACTCTGTCCTTAGGGTATGATAGGAATGACTCTTTCCAGGTCCTGAGAATGTTGGCACCAAAGATTTAAGTACCACTGAAGTTTTCTCATATGCAGTCTGGCATATGGAATTAGGATACATGAGACCATGAACCTTAGGACCTGCAGGATTTTCCTTGCGGACAGCTGGGTTCTGGTGGTGAATAGAATGAAATAGCCTGTCAGAAAGGCTTGCTTTTCTAAAGTGAGAAATGCCATCTCGGATGCTGCGTCCAAGCTTGCTCCCAGGAATACAATCTTGTGACTGGGCACTAGTTTTGATTTCTTTTCGTTGATGGTGTACCCTAGGGATGTGAGAAGGTTCTTTACAAAAGTCAGGTAATGCAACTGCCTGTATCAGGCAGTCGTCTAAGTACAGGTAAATTTTAATATTTCTCTGGCTGCAGTAAGGAATAGCTGGAGCCAGGCATTTTGTGAAAACTCTGGGAGCAGTCGATGAGCCAATGGGAAGTGCAGAGAACTAATAATGCATAAATCCGGCCCTGAACCGTATATATTTCCTACAAGACTCCCTTATAGGGGATGTGCATATAGGCTTTTTAAATCCAGGGTGACTAACCAGGCATCCTTGGCTAGCATTGGTAGAAGCTGTTGCAGGGTGAGCATTTTGAATTTTGGTACCACCAGGAAGGTGTTGACAATAGAAAGATCCAGGATTGGGTGCAGAGTCTTCTTTTCTGGGTGCCAGGAAAAGTCTGGAATAGATTCCTTGAAATACCTGTTCTGCCGGAACCGGTTAAATAGCTCTGATAGACAGCAGGGATAGGACTTGGTTTTGTGCCTCTACCAACTGGCCTGGAGGAAGACCTGGGAACCTTTTTGAGGTTGGCAGAGAGTGGAAATAGAATTTATACCCCTTGGTGAGGACCCATCGGTCTTCGGTGATGAACATCCAGTTTTTTGCATGAAGCAAAAGTTTTCCTCCTAGAGGCACAAGCGGCTGGGCAGAGGTGGGGAGTGGAGTAGAGAAATCAATGCGAGTTCTTACCGTAGGGAGGTGGCTTAGCACTCCCTGCTTTGGGGATGGGGGCACTCCATTGCTTACATTTCTACATACCGTGAGACTGTAGTCTGGGCGGTCTGTTTCCCCTGGGTCTAGTTTGAGATGGCCTGGAGGGGGGTGGAAAGGACCAGTGTTTCGAGGGGCAATGCCTACTAAATCTAGGAGGCTGCACTTGTAAGAATTCTTTAGCTGTCTGCATAGAGTTAGCTTTTGCTTCCATCTTTTTAAGAACCTCTTCTGCTTTTGTGCCAGACTGTCCTTGTTCAAAGGAGCATCTAATAGCTGGTCTGGTAAGGTCTGCTCCTTAAGCCAAGCATGTCTTCTCAGTACAGAACCAGTGACTGCTGCCCTGCAAGATGTTTCTAGGACATCAAGCCACACTGCAATGTATGCTTGCTGACTTGGCTTGCAGAAAGCACAAGTCTCTGCAATTCTTTACTTTCTGCACAGTCTGTAAAGATAGCTACTTTTTGCTTAAGTTCCAAAATATGTTGCTGATACTTCAGCATGTGAAACTGACAATTCGGGTCAATGCGAAATAAACAACGCTTAAAATGTCGAGTACAATATACTCGAACACTTAAGTGAACGTTTATTTAATCGAAAGCCCAGAATGTCACAAAACAGAATTCCAAAATGTTTGTTGGCCAGCACTGACATATGCGACGTATTATGTCATGACAGCTACTAACAGTGCCATAGGGTGCAGAAAGGGAGAATTTCCCTTTTCTGCACTGAAGTGCGGTCTCAGAGTTGGTATATACAAGTGGGGGGTGTAGGGGTGCAGCCACTCACATGGGGGGTTCAGGGAGATTTGCCCCCGTTTGCAACATTGCAGTATGTTTTATTTTTTTATTTTTTTTTTTTTTTTACGATATATTGGAAGTTGCTGTTACTTGGTGTAGTACTATGTAGAACTTGGGAAGGGTGGGTGGCCAAACAAAACATTTCTAGATTGTGTTTTGCGACATTCTGGGCTGTTGGATAACTAAACATTCGCTTAAAAGAGTTGGGAGAATGTTGTACTCTACATTTTAAGCTTTCGTTTATTTAACATACACATGACAATTCAAGGCCCTAATGGCAAGAGCTGCAGAAGTATATACTTTTACCCCATCTGTCCAAAGATCTGGAATCCCTGTCAGAAGGGGTGGGATTCTTAGCTGTAGTTGCCTTGATACCTTTAGGCCCCTGGGAAATTCTCTGGGTCAGCAGTAGGATTTCTGAAAAGGAATTTATGAGATACAGGTACTGTGTAGTACCCGTCTGGTTTCCTAGGAGCAGGGTTAAAAGTATCAGGAGTAGGACTGGATTCCATAAAGAAACAACTTCCAGGACTGGGGGTATTGCTAAAGGCCTATGTTGTGGCAAGTCTAGAAATTCTGCGAGTCTCTTTTTGGACTGAGGATAGTCTTGGCATTCCCAATGGAAATGCTCTCAAAGCATGTTAAGAGTTCACCAAAAGAAAAATCCTCTGGAGGAGAGGCAGAGGGAATGGATTCCTCTGCATCTGAATCCTCATAAGCAGATAAGGGCATGACTTCATAATCAGAATCTTCAGAGTTGTCGGACTCTTGGTATATTGAAGCTGCTGGGGACTGACCTCTTCCTCTTAGCAGGGGAAGGCTGTCTATCTTCCCCTAATCAGCATAAGGTCTTCTGCCATTCTAAGCATTTTATGATGTGGCAAGAGAGCAGGTGCATGCACTTTGGTCATCAGTTTTTTAGACATAGCAAGTACTCCTCGCCTTAGAAACTCGGTAGTTTTAGACAGAACTGAGGTGGTCTGTGTCAAACATCGGTAGTGAGAAGAACTTACTCAGAAGCCAGTCCCTGCTCAGCGGCTCCAGACTCATCCAAAGTAGAGACATCCACAGGTTCCATAGTCGA